>NC_083113.1:22473450-22739292 GCF_949774975.1 Lagenorhynchus albirostris | reverse complement strand
CCCTCAGTGGTTTCTGATTACCTCAAGGAAACCCACGGGAGGAACAGGGCCCTTCCATGGAGGCCCTTTTGGGCACAGGGACCTCTGCGTGGGATCTAGTGGGTAAGTATGGCAGTACCTTAGGTAGGCCTCAGTGACCAAGGCTGTCGTCTGGCTCATGCCTTAGCTGTGTTAAGTGTGGACAACGTGCTGGTCCTCAGGCTGGGCCCACAGCCTAGCTTTCGCTTCTGTGAGAGTGCTGTCCCGAGTCCCCTCCTGGAGCCAGTCGTCAGCACGGTGCCTTTTGGCACTGCAGTTCTCTTTCAGTCAAGGAGGCCGTGCGACTGGCAGAGGGAGCCTGCGCGGCACTGCCTTCGCGAGGCTCTTTGACGACTGGGGCGCTCAACCCGGGCAAGCGGAGAGCGGTACGTTGCCCTTGCTATGAATGTGAAGCGCTTTCTCCAGGGGCCTGTTTAGGCTAAGGTTCCTCAGAAGCCAGGAGCCGCCGTTCCGGCACGGAGAGAAGTCATCCTGCGAAATTGGCGAACGAGCTCCTATCCCGTGTGCCCCCAGGAGCGTCGCGGGGTTGAGGCACTCCGTGGTGGAGTATGGCCTCATGGAAACCACCGCACACCCAACTCCCCCGGCGTGAAACACTGGAACTTACCTTGAGGCCTGAGGTCACCTTTCGTTCGGCCGGAGCTGAACCTGGGGTGCCGTGGGAGGAGTTCCTAGAAAGGGATTGCCCGCACGGTTTTCGCTTTGCGAGAACACGCAGCCTCGGCCCACGACGACAATCCTGCCGTGCAGAGACGCCGGGCCGCTAGTGCTGTTCAGGCAGCTTTGAAGCCAAGCGCAAGGCGCCTCCAAACGGGGAGAAAGCGTACTCTCCCCTCGGCGTCCCACGTTCAAGCTGAATGACGCAGCATGTTTCTCGGAAGGCTCTGCCGAGCTATCTAGTACAAGGGAGAGAGTGCCTGCCTCCGCTGAGAAAGGTTTCGACGTGGGGATTGCTGGACGTGAGGAAGAGCGTTCCCCAGGCCGTGCAAAGTTGAGGCTTTGGTGGTTCTGGATGGTCCCAGGGGTCCAGAATTGTCCCTGGGAAAGCCGTCCTCTTTTTCCTTCTCCGGCTGGAAGTAAACAGCTGGCAACCGACTGCCGTACGCAGACGTCCTGGGGGAGCCCGCCGGTTTCATTTGGGACGCACCTTGGTGTCTCACAGAAGAGCCCAAATTCCTACCTGGGGGCACACCAGCATGGAATGTAAGGCTGTTTACAACTGCGTAGCCTGAGGCCGTTGGAAGGCCGTACAGTCGAGAGCTTTCGAGCGAACAGGGCAGCGCTTCGCCATCGTCGTTGCACGTTCACGGAGCTTAATCAAACGAATGCATTTACTTCCTGTGGCTCAAACGCAACAGAGGAGTCGGAAGGCATACAGTGCCCTCTGACAGTTGTTACAACGAACGTGAGTGCACAGTGTCTCGTGAACTAAATCCCTAGCACTGTTGAAGCATTCCGTTAACGCATGCTTCTTCGCTCCTATGGCACTCCGAGGTGTTACTGACGGGGGACATCTGGACTTTTACTTGAGGCCTGGGGGCGGGGGGGGTGGGGGGGGCTCACAATTCTTTTGTCGGCGAGCTCCGGAGTGCTCTTGCTGAAGCTCCCAGCAGGGAACTGAGAGCGGCAGGCCTCACACGAGTACACTCAGACGGCTTCCGTCACGAGTAAACTCAGGCCT
This sequence comes from Lagenorhynchus albirostris, assembly GCF_949774975.1. Lineage (NCBI taxonomy): Eukaryota > Metazoa > Chordata > Mammalia > Artiodactyla > Delphinidae > Lagenorhynchus > Lagenorhynchus albirostris. The sequence continues at coordinate 22,737,572 of NC_083113.1, read as the reverse complement.
CTTATGTGAGGCCTTCCGGCAGCAAAGAGAAGGTGGGCGCGAGGAGTGTGCTTCAGGCAGCTTGGGACCCGCCACTGCCATCGTCTACCACGGAGGGGAATAAGGTTTGCCCAGGGTCGCCCAGTTTCAAAGCGGAGCTCACGTAGTTACCCTCAGTGGTTTCTGATTACCTCAAGGAAACCCACGGGAGGAACAGGGCCCTTCCATGGAGGCCCTTTTGGGCACAGGGACCTCTGCGTGGGATCTAGTGGGTAAGTATGGCAGTACCTTAGGTAGGCCTCAGTGACCAAGGCTGTCGTCTGGCTCATGCCTTAGCTGTGTTAAGTGTGGACAACGTGCTGGTCCTCAGGCTGGGCCCACAGCCTAGCTTTCGCTTCTGTGAGAGTGCTGTCCCGAGTCCCCTCCTGGAGCCAGTCGTCAGCACGGTGCCTTTTGGCACTGCAGTTCTCTTTCAGTCAAGGAGGCCGTGCGACTGGCAGAGGGAGCCTGCGCGGCACTGCCTTCGCGAGGCTCTTTGACGACTGGGGCGCTCAACCCGGGCAAGGCGGAGAGCGGTACGTTGCCCTTGCTATGAATGTGAAGCGCTTTCTCCAGGGGCCTGTTTAGGCTAAGGTTCCTCAGAAGCCAGGAGCCGCCGTTCCGGCACGGAGAGAAGTCATCCTGCGAAATTGGCGAACGAGCTCCTATCCCGTGTGCCCCCAGGAGCGTCGCGGGGTTGAGGCACTCCGTGGTGGAGTATGGCCTCATGGAAACCACCGCACACCCAACTCCCCCGGCGTGAAACACTGGAACTTACCTTGAGGCCTGAGGTCACCTTTCGTTCGGCCGGAGCTGAACCTGGGGTGCCGTGGGAGGAGTTCCTAGAAAGGGATTGCCCGCACGGTTTTCGCTTTGCGAGAACACGCAGCCTCGGCCCACGACGACAATCCTGCCGTGCAGAGACGCCGGGCCGCTAGTGCTGTTCAGGCAGCTTTGAAGCCAAGCGCAAGGCGCCTCCAAACGGGGAGAAAGCGTACTCTCCCCTCGGCGTCCCACGTTCAAGCTGAATGACGCAGCATGTTTCTCGGAAGGCTCTGCCGAGCTATCTAGTACAAGGGAGAGAGTGCCTGCCTCCGCTGAGAAAGGTTTCGACGTGGGGATTGCTGGACGTGAGGAAGAGCGTTCCCCAGGCCGTGCAAAGTTGAGGCTTTGGTGGTTCTGGATGGTCCCAGGGGTCCAGAATTGTCCCTGGGAAAGCCGTCCTCTTTTTCCTTCTCCGGCTGGAAGTAAACAGCTGGCAACCGACTGCCGTACGCAGACGTCCTGGGGGAGCCCGCCGGTTTCATTTGGGACGCACCTTGGTGTCTCACAGAAGAGCCCAAATTCCTACCTGGGGGCACACCAGCATGGAATGTAAGGCTGTTTACAACTGCGTAGCCTGAGGCCGTTGGAAGGCCGTACAGTCGAGAGCTTTCGAGCGAACAGGGCAGCGCTTCGCCATCGTCGTTGCACGTTCACGGAGCTTAATCAAACGAATGCATTTACTTCCTGTGGCTCAAACGCAACAGAGGAGTCGGAAGGCATACAGTGCCCTCTGACAGTTGTTACAACGAACGTGAGTGCACAGTGTCTCGTGAACTAAATCCCTAGCACTGTTGAAGCATTCCGTTAACGCATGCTTCTTCGCTCCTATGGCACTCCGAGGTGTTACTGACGGGGGACATCTGGACTTTTACTTGAGGCCTGGGGGCGGGGGGGGTGGGGGGGGCTCACAATTCTTTTGTCGGCGAGCTCCGGAGTGCTCTTGCTGAAGCTCCCAGCAGGGAACTGAGAGCGGCAGGCCTCACACGAGTACACTCAGACGGCTTCCGTCACGAGTAAACTCAGGCCTCTTATGTGAGGCCTTCCGGCAGCAAAGAGAAGGTGGGCGCGAGGAGTGTGCTTCAGGCAGCTTGGGACCCGCCACTGCCTCGTCTACCACGGAGGGGAATAAGGTTTGCCCAGGGTCGCCCAGTTTCAAAGCGGAGCTCACGTAGTTACCCTCAGTGGTTTCTGATTACCTCAAGGAAACCCACGGGAGGAACAGGGCCCTTCCATGGAGGCCCTTTTGGGCACAGGGACCTCTGCGTGGGATCTAGTGGGTAAGTATGGCAGTACCTTAGGTAGGCCTCAGTGACCAAGGCTGTCGTCTGGCTCATGCCTTAGCTGTGTTAAGTGTGGACAACGTGCTGGTCCTCAGGCTGGGCCCACAGCCTAGCTTTCGCTTCTGTGAGAGTGCTGTCCCGAGTCCCCTCCTGGAGCCAGTCGTCAGCACGGTGCCTTTTGGCACTGCAGTTCTCTTTCAGTCAAGGAGGCCGTGCGACTGGCAGAGGGAGCCTGCGCGGCACTGCCTTCGCGAGGCTCTTTGACGACTGGGGCGCTCAACCCGGGCAAGCCGGAGAGCGGTACGTTGCCCTTGCTATGAATGTGAAGCGCTTTCTCCAGGGGCCTGTTTAGGCTAAGGTTCCTCAGAAGCCAGGAGCCGCCGTTCCGGCACGGAGGGAAGTCATCCTGCGAAATTGGCGAACGAGCTCCTATCCCGTGTGCCCCCAGGAGCGTCGCGGGGTTGAGGCACTCCGTGGTGGAGTATGGCCTCATGGAAACCACCGCACACCCAACTCCCCCGGCGTGAAACACTGGAACTTACCTTGAGGCCTGAGGTCACCTTTCGTTCGGCCGGAGCTGAACCTGGGGTGCCGTGGGAGGAGTTCCTAGAAAGGGATTGCCCGCACGGTTTTCGCTTTGAGAGAACACGCAGCCTCGGCCCACGACGACAATCCTGCCGTGCAGAGACGCCGGGCCGCTAGTGCTGTTCAGGCAGCTTTGAAGCCAAGCGCAAGGCGCCTCCAAACGGGGAGAAAGCGTACTCTCCCCTCGGCGTCCCACGTTCAAGCTGAATGACGCAGCATGTTTCTCGGAAGGCTCTGCCGAGCTATCTAGTACAAGGGAGAGAGTGCCTGCCTCCGCTGAGAAAGGTTTCGACGTGGGGATTGCTGGACGTGAGGAAGAGCGTTCCCCAGGCCGTGCAAAGTTGAGGCTTTGGTGGTTCTGGATGGTCCCAGGGGTCCAGAATTGTCCCTGGGAAAGCCGTCCTCTTTTTCCTTCTCCGGCTGGAAGTAAACAGCTGGCAACCGACTGCCGTACGCAGACGTCCTGGGGGAGCCCGCCGGTTTCATTTGGGACGCACCTTGGTGTCTCACAGAAGAGCCCAAATTCCTACCTGGGGGCACACCAGCATGGAATGTAAGGCTGTTTACAACTGCGTAGCCTGAGGCCGTTGGAAGGCCGTACAGTCGAGAGCTTTCGAGCGAACAGGGCAGCGCTTCGCCATCGTCGTTGCACGTTCACGGAGCTTAATCAAACGAATGCATTTACTTCCTGTGGCTCAAACGCAACAGAGGAGTCGGAAGGCATACAGTGCCCTCTGACAGTTGTTACAACGAACGTGAGTGCACAGTGTCTCGTGAACTAAATCCCTAGCACTGTTGAAGCATTCCGTTAACGCATGCTTCTTCGCTCCTATGGCACTCCGAGGTGTTACTGACGGGGGACATCTGGACTTTTACTTGAGGCCTGGGGGCGGGGGGGGTGGGGGGGGCTCACAATTCTTTTGTCGGCGAGCTCCGGAGTGCTCTTGCTGAAGCTCCCAGCAGGGAACTGAGAGCGGCAGGCCTCACACGAGTACACTCAGACGGCTTCCGTCACGAGTAAACTCAGGCCTCTTATGTGAGGCCTTCCGGCAGCAAAGAGAAGGTGGGCGCGAGGAGTGTGCTTCAGGCAGCTTGGGACCCGCCACTGCCTCGTCTACCACGGAGGGGAATAAGGTTTGCCCAGGGTCGCCCAGTTTCAAAGCGGAGCTCACGTAGTTACCCTCAGTGGTTTCTGATTACCTCAAGGAAACCCACGGGAGGAACAGGGCCCTTCCATGGAGGCCCTTTTGGGCACAGGGACCTCTGCGTGGGATCTAGTGGGTAAGTATGGCAGTACCTTAGGTAGGCCTCAGTGACCAAGGCTGTCGTCTGGCTCATGCCTTAGCTGTGTTAAGTGTGGACAACGTGCTGGTCCTCAGGCTGGGCCCACAGCCTAGCTTTCGCTTCTGTGAGAGTGCTGTCCCGAGTCCCCTCCTGGAGCCAGTCGTCAGCACGGTGCCTTTTGGCACTGCAGTTCTCTTTCAGTCAAGGAGGCCGTGCGACTGGCAGAGGGAGCCTGCGCGGCACTGCCTTCGCGAGGCTCTTTGACGACTGGGGCGCTCAACCCGGGCAAGCCGGAGAGCGGTACGTTGCCCTTGCTATGAATGTGAAGCGCTTTCTCCAGGGGCCTGTTTAGGCTAAGGTTCCTCAGAAGCCAGGAGCCGCCGTTCCGGCACGGAGAGAAGTCATCCTGCGAAATTGGCGAACGAGCTCCTATCCCGTGTGCCCCCAGGAGCGTCGCGGGGTTGAGGCACTCCGTGGTGGAGTATGGCCTCATGGAAACCACCGCACACCCAACTCCCCCGGCGTGAAACACTGGAACTTACCTTGAGGCCTGAGGTCACCTTTCGTTCGGCCGGAGCTGAACCTGGGGTGCCGTGGGAGGAGTTCCTAGAAAGGGATTGCCCGCACGGTTTTCGCTTTGCGAGAACACGCAGCCTCGGCCCACGACGACAATCCTGCCGTGCAGAGACGCCGGGCCGCTAGTGCTGTTCAGGCAGCTTTGAAGCCAAGCGCAAGGCGCCTCCAAACGGGGAGAAAGCGTACTCTCCCCTCGGCGTCCCACGTTCAAGCTGAATGACGCAGCATGTTTCTCGGAAGGCTCTGCCGAGCTATCTAGTACAAGGGAGAGAGTGCCTGCCTCCGCTGAGAAAGGTTTCGACGTGGGGATTGCTGGACGTGAGGAAGAGCGTTCCCCAGGCCGTGCAAAGTTGAGGCTTTGGTGGTTCTGGATGGTCCCAGGGGTCCAGAATTGTCCCTGGGAAAGCCGTCCTCTTTTTCCTTCTCCGGCTGGAAGTAAACAGCTGGCAACCGACTGCCGTACGCAGACGTCCTGGGGGAGCCCGCCGGTTTCATTTGGGACGCACCTTGGTGTCTCACAGAAGAGCCCAAATTCCTACCTGGGGGCACACCAGCATGGAATGTAAGGCTGTTTACAACTGCGTAGCCTGAGGCCGTTGGAAGGCCGTACAGTCGAGAGCTTTCGAGCGAACAGGGCAGCGCTTCGCCATCGTCGTTGCACGTTCACGGAGCTTAATCAAACGAATGCATTTACTTCCTGTGGCTCAAACGCAACAGAGGAGTCGGAAGGCATACAGTGCCCTCTGACAGTTGTTACAACGAACGTGAGTGCACAGTGTCTCGTGAACTAAATCCCTAGCACTGTTGAAGCATTCCGTTAACGCATGCTTCTTCGCTCCTATGGCACTCCGAGGTGTTACTGACGGGGGACATCTGGACTTTTACTTGAGGCCTGGGGGCGGGGGGGGTGGGGGGGGCTCACAATTCTTTTGTCGGCGAGCTCCGGAGTGCTCTTGCTGAAGCTCCCAGCAGGGAACTGAGAGCGGCAGGCCTCACACGAGTACACTCAGACGGCTTCCGTCACGAGTAAACTCAGGCCTCTTATGTGAGGCCTTCCGGCAGCAAAGAGAAGGTGGGCGCGAGGAGTGTGCTTCAGGCAGCTTGGGACCCGCCACTGCCTCGTCTACCACGGAGGGGAATAAGGTTTGCCCAGGGTCGCCCAGTTTCAAAGCGGAGCTCACGTAGTTACCCTCAGTGGTTTCTGATTACCTCAAGGAAACCCACGGGAGGAACAGGGCCCTTCCATGGAGGCCCTTTTGGGCACAGGGACCTCTGCGTGGGATCTAGTGGGTAAGTATGGCAGTACCTTAGGTAGGCCTCAGTGACCAAGGCTGTCGTCTGGCTCATGCCTTAGCTGTGTTAAGTGTGGACAACGTGCTGGTCCTCAGGCTGGGCCCACAGCCTAGCTTTCGCTTCTGTGAGAGTGCTGTCCCGAGTCCCCTCCTGGAGCCAGTCGTCAGCACGGTGCCTTTTGGCACTGCAGTTCTCTTTCAGTCAAGGAGGCCGTGCGACTGGCAGAGGGAGCCTGCGCGGCACTGCCTTCGCGAGGCTCTTTGACGACTGGGGCGCTCAACCCGGGCAAGCCGGAGAGCGGTACGTTGCCCTTGCTATGAATGTGAAGCGCTTTCTCCAGGGGCCTGTTTAGGCTAAGGTTCCTCAGAAGCCAGGAGCCGCCGTTCCGGCACGGAGGGAAGTCATCCTGCGAAATTGGCGAACGAGCTCCTATCCCGTGTGCCCCCAGGAGCGTCGCGGGGTTGAGGCACTCCGTGGTGGAGTATGGCCTCATGGAAACCACCGCACACCCAACTCCCCCGGCGTGAAACACTGGAACTTACCTTGAGGCCTGAGGTCACCTTTCGTTCGGCCGGAGCTGAACCTGGGGTGCCGTGGGAGGAGTTCCTAGAAAGGGATTGCCCGCACGGTTTTCGCTTTGAGAGAACACGCAGCCTCGGCCCACGACGACAATCCTGCCGTGCAGAGACGCCGGGCCGCTAGTGCTGTTCAGGCAGCTTTGAAGCCAAGCGCAAGGCGCCTCCAAACGGGGAGAAAGCGTACTCTCCCCTCGGCGTCCCACGTTCAAGCTGAATGACGCAGCATGTTTCTCGGAAGGCTCTGCCGAGCTATCTAGTACAAGGGAGAGAGTGCCTGCCTCCGCTGAGAAAGGTTTCGACGTGGGGATTGCTGGACGTGAGGAAGAGCGTTCCCCAGGCCGTGCAAAGTTGAGGCTTTGGTGGTTCTGGATGGTCCCAGGGGTCCAGAATTGTCCCTGGGAAAGCCGTCCTCTTTTTCCTTCTCCGGCTGGAAGTAAACAGCTGGCAACCGACTGCCGTACGCAGACGTCCTGGGGGAGCCCGCCGGTTTCATTTGGGACGCACCTTGGTGTCTCACAGAAGAGCCCAAATTCCTACCTGGGGGCACACCAGCATGGAATGTAAGGCTGTTTACAACTGCGTAGCCTGAGGCCGTTGGAAGGCCGTACAGTCGAGAGCTTTCGAGCGAACAGGGCAGCGCTTCGCCATCGTCGTTGCACGTTCACGGAGCTTAATCAAACGAATGCATTTACTTCCTGTGGCTCAAACGCAACAGAGGAGTCGGAAGGCATACAGTGCCCTCTGACAGTTGTTACAACGAACGTGAGTGCACAGTGTCTCGTGAACTAAATCCCTAGCACTGTTGAAGCATTCCGTTAACGCATGCTTCTTCGCTCCTATGGCACTCCGAGGTGTTACTGACGGGGGACATCTGGACTTTTACTTGAGGCCTGGGGGCGGGGGGGGTGGGGGGGGCTCACAATTCTTTTGTCGGCGAGCTCCGGAGTGCTCTTGCTGAAGCTCCCAGCAGGGAACTGAGAGCGGCAGGCCTCACACGAGTACACTCAGACGGCTTCCGTCACGAGTAAACTCAGGCCTCTTATGTGAGGCCTTCCGGCAGCAAAGAGAAGGTGGGCGCGAGGAGTGTGCTTCAGGCAGCTTGGGACCCGCCACTGCCTCGTCTACCACGGAGGGGAATAAGGTTTGCCCAGGGTCGCCCAGTTTCAAAGCGGAGCTCACGTAGTTACCCTCAGTGGTTTCTGATTACCTCAAGGAAACCCACGGGAGGAACAGGGCCCTTCCATGGAGGCCCTTTTGGGCACAGGGACCTCTGCGTGGGATCTAGTGGGTAAGTATGGCAGTACCTTAGGTAGGCCTCAGTGACCAAGGCTGTCGTCTGGCTCATGCCTTAGCTGTGTTAAGTGTGGACAACGTGCTGGTCCTCAGGCTGGGCCCACAGCCTAGCTTTCGCTTCTGTGAGAGTGCTGTCCCGAGTCCCCTCCTGGAGCCAGTCGTCAGCACGGTGCCTTTTGGCACTGCAGTTCTCTTTCAGTCAAGGAGGCCGTGCGACTGGCAGAGGGAGCCTGCGCGGCACTGCCTTCGCGAGGCTCTTTGACGACTGGGGCGCTCAACCCGGGCAAGCCGGAGAGCGGTACGTTGCCCTTGCTATGAATGTGAAGCGCTTTCTCCAGGGGCCTGTTTAGGCTAAGGTTCCTCAGAAGCCAGGAGCCGCCGTTCCGGCACGGAGAGAAGTCATCCTGCGAAATTGGCGAACGAGCTCCTATCCCGTGTGCCCCCAGGAGCGTCGCGGGGTTGAGGCACTCCGTGGTGGAGTATGGCCTCATGGAAACCACCGCACACCCAACTCCCCCGGCGTGAAACACTGGAACTTACCTTGAGGCCTGAGGTCACCTTTCGTTCGGCCGGAGCTGAACCTGGGGTGCCGTGGGAGGAGTTCCTAGAAAGGGATTGCCCGCACGGTTTTCGCTTTGCGAGAACACGCAGCCTCGGCCCACGACGACAATCCTGCCGTGCAGAGACGCCGGGCCGCTAGTGCTGTTCAGGCAGCTTTGAAGCCAAGCGCAAGGCGCCTCCAAACGGGGAGAAAGCGTACTCTCCCCTCGGCGTCCCACGTTCAAGCTGAATGACGCAGCATGTTTCTCGGAAGGCTCTGCCGAGCTATCTAGTACAAGGGAGAGAGTGCCTGCCTCCGCTGAGAAAGGTTTCGACGTGGGGATTGCTGGACGTGAGGAAGAGCGTTCCCCAGGCCGTGCAAAGTTGAGGCTTTGGTGGTTCTGGATGGTCCCAGGGGTCCAGAATTGTCCCTGGGAAAGCCGTCCTCTTTTTCCTTCTCCGGCTGGAAGTAAACAGCTGGCAACCGACTGCCGTACGCAGACGTCCTGGGGGAGCCCGCCGGTTTCATTTGGGACGCACCTTGGTGTCTCACAGAAGAGCCCAAATTCCTACCTGGGGGCACACCAGCATGGAATGTAAGGCTGTTTACAACTGCGTAGCCTGAGGCCGTTGGAAGGCCGTACAGTCGAGAGCTTTCGAGCGAACAGGGCAGCGCTTCGCCATCGTCGTTGCACGTTCACGGAGCTTAATCAAACGAATGCATTTACTTCCTGTGGCTCAAACGCAACAGAGGAGTCGGAAGGCATACAGTGCCCTCTGACAGTTGTTACAACGAACGTGAGTGCACAGTGTCTCGTGAACTAAATCCCTAGCACTGTTGAAGCATTCCGTTAACGCATGCTTCTTCGCTCCTATGGCACTCCGAGGTGTTACTGACGGGGGACATCTGGACTTTTACTTGAGGCCTGGGGGCGGGGGGGGTGGGGGGGGCTCACAATTCTTTTGTCGGCGAGCTCCGGAGTGCTCTTGCTGAAGCTCCCAGCAGGGAACTGAGAGCGGCAGGCCTCACACGAGTACACTCAGACGGCTTCCGTCACGAGTAAACTCAGGCCTCTTATGTGAGGCCTTCCGGCAGCAAAGAGAAGGTGGGCGCGAGGAGTGTGCTTCAGGCAGCTTGGGACCCGCCACTGCCTCGTCTACCACGGAGGGGAATAAGGTTTGCCCAGGGTCGCCCAGTTTCAAAGCGGAGCTCACGTAGTTACCCTCAGTGGTTTCTGATTACCTCAAAGAAACCCACGGGAGGAACAGGGCCCTTCCATGGAGGCCCTTTTGGGCACAGGGACCTCTGCGTGGGATCTAGTGGGTAAGTATGGCAGTACCTTAGGTAGGCCTCAGTGACCAAGGCTGTCGTCTGGCTCATGCCTTAGCTGTGTTAAGTGTGGACAACGTGCTGGTCCTCAGGCTGGGCCCACAGCCTAGCTTTCGCTTCTGTGAGAGTGCTGTCCCGAGTCCCCTCCTGGAGCCAGTCGTCAGCACGGTGCCTTTTGGCACTGCAGTTCTCTTTCAGTCAAGGAGGCCGTGCGACTGGCAGAGGGAGCCTGCGCGGCACTGCCTTCGCGAGGCTCTTTGACGACTGGGGCGCTCAACCCGGGCAAGCCGGAGAGCGGTACGTTGCCCTTGCTATGAATGTGAAGCGCTTTCTCCAGGGGCCTGTTTAGGCTAAGGTTCCTCAGAAGCCAGGAGCCGCCGTTCCGGCACGGAGAGAAGTCATCCTGCGAAATTGGCGAACGAGCTCCTATCCCGTGTGCCCCCAGGAGCGTCGCGGGGTTGAGGCACTCCGTGGTGGAGTATGGCCTCATGGAAACCACCGCACACCCAACTCCCCCGGCGTGAAACACTGGAACTTACCTTGAGGCCTGAGGTCACCTTTCGTTCGGCCGGAGCTGAACCTGGGGTGCCGTGGGAGGAGTTCCTAGAAAGGGATTGCCCGCACGGTTTTCGCTTTGCGAGAACACGCAGCCTCGGCCCACGACGACAATCCTGCCGTGCGGAGACGCCGGGCCGCTAGTGCTGTTCAGGCAGCTTTGAAGCCAAGCGCAAGGCGCCTCCAAACGGGGAGAAAGCGTACTCTCCCCTCGGCGTCCCACGTTCAAGCTGAATGACGCAGCATGTTTCTCGGAAGGCTCTGCCGAGCTATCTAGTACAAGGGAGAGAGTGCCTGCCTCCGCTGAGAAAGGTTTCGACGTGGGGATTGCTGGACGTGAGGAAGAGCGTTCCCCAGGCCGTGCAAAGTTGAGGCTTTGGTGGTTCTGGATGGTCCCAGGGGTCCAGAATTGTCCCTGGGAAAGCCGTCCTCTTTTTCCTTCTCCGGCTGGAAGTAAACAGCTGGCAACCGACTGCCGTACGCAGACGTCCTGGGGGAGCCCGCCGGTTTCATTTGGGACGCACCTTGGTGTCTCACAGAAGAGCCCAAATTCCTACCTGGGGGCACACCAGCATGGAATGTAAGGCTGTTTACAACTGCGTAGCCTGAGGCCGTTGGAAGGCCGTACAGTCGAGAGCTTTCGAGCGAACAGGGCAGCGCTTCGCCATCGTCGTTGCACGTTCACGGAGCTTAATCAAACGAATGCATTTACTTCCTGTGGCTCAAACGCAACAGAGGAGTCGGAAGGCATACAGTGCCCTCTGACAGTTGTTACAACGAACGTGAGTGCACAGTGTCTCGTGAACTAAATCCCTAGCACTGTTGAAGCATTCCGTTAACGCATGCTTCTTCGCTCCTATGGCACTCCGAGGTGTTACTGACGGGGGACATCTGGACTTTTACTTGAGGCCTGGGGGCGGGGGGGGGTGGGGGGGGCTCACAATTCTTTTGTCGGCGAGCTCCGGAGTGCTCTTGCTGAAGCTCCCAGCAGGGAACTGAGAGCGGCAGGCCTCACACGAGTACACTCAGACGGCTTCCGTCACGAGTAAACTCAGGCCTCTTATGTGAGGCCTTCCGGCAGCAAAGAGAAGGTGGGCGCGAGGAGTGTGCTTCAGGCAGCTTGGGACCCGCCACTGCCTCGTCTACCACGGAGGGGAATAAGGTTTGCCCAGGGTCGCCCAGTTTCAAAGCGGAGCTCACGTAGTTACCCTCAGTGGTTTCTGATTACCTCAAGGAAACCCACGGGAGGAACAGGGCCCTTCCATGGAGGCCCTTTTGGGCACAGGGACCTCTGCGTGGGATCTAGTGGGTAAGTATGGCAGTACCTTAGGTAGGCCTCAGTGACCAAGGCTGTCGTCTGGCTCATGCCTTAGCTGTGTTAAGTGTGGACAACGTGCTGGTCCTCAGGCTGGGCCCACAGCCTAGCTTTCGCTTCTGTGAGAGTGCTGTCCCGAGTCCCCTCCTGGAGCCAGTCGTCAGCACGGTGCCTTTTGGCACTGCAGTTCTCTTTCAGTCAAGGAGGCCGTGCGACTGGCAGAGGGAGCCTGCGCAGCACTGCCTTCGCGAGGCTCTTTGACGACTGGGGCGCTCAACCCGGGCAAGCCGGAGAGCGGTACGTTGCCCTTGCTATGAATGTGAAGCGCTTTCTCCAGGGGCCTGTTTAGGCTAAGGTTCCTCAGAAGCCAGGAGCCGCCGTTCCGGCACGGAGAGAAGTCATCCTGCGAAATTGGCGAACGAGCTCCTATCCCGTGTGCCCCCAGGAGCGTCGCGGGGTTGAGGCACTCCGTGGTGGAGTATGGCCTCATGGAAACCACCGCACACCCAACTCCCCCGGCGTGAAACACTGGAACTTACCTTGAGGCCTGAGGTCACCTTTCGTTCGGCCGGAGCTGAACCTGGGGTGCCGTGGGAGGAGTTCCTAGAAAGGGATTGCCCGCACGGTTTTCGCTTTGCGAGAACACGCAGCCTCGGCCCACGACGACAATCCTGCCGTGCAGAGACGCCGGGCCGCTAGTGCTGTTCAGGCAGCTTTGAAGCCAAGCGCAAGGCGCCTCCAAACGGGGAGAAAGCGTACTCTCCCCTCGGCGTCCCACGTTCAAGCTGAATGACGCAGCATGTTTCTCGGAAGGCTCTGCCGAGCTATCTAGTACAAGGGAGAGAGTGCCTGCCTCCGCTGAGAAAGGTTTCGACGTGGGGATTGCTGGACGTGAGGAAGAGCGTTCCCCAGGCCGTGCAAAGTTGAGGCTTTGGTGGTTCTGGATGGTCCCAGGGGTCCAGAATTGTCCCTGGGAAAGCCGTCCTCTTTTTCCTTCTCCGGCTGGAAGTAAACAGCTGGCAACCGACCGCCGTACGCAGACGTCCTGGGGGAGCCCGCCGGTTTCATTTGGGACGCACCTTGGTGTCTCACAGAAGAGCCCAAATTCCTACCTGGGGGCACACCAGCATGGAATGTAAGGCTGTTTACAACTGCGTAGCCTGAGGCCGTTGGAAGGCCGTACAGTCGAGAGCTTTCGAGCGAACAGGGCAGCGCTTCGCCATCGTCGTTGCACGTTCACGGAGCTTAATCAAACGAATGCATTTACTTCCTGTGGCTCAAACGCAACAGAGGAGTCGGAAGGCATACAGTGCCCTCTGACAGTTGTTACAACGAACGTGAGTGCACAGTGTCTCGTGAACTAAATCCCTAGCACTGTTGAAGCATTCCGTTAACGCATGCTTCTTCGCTCCTATGGCACTCCGAGGTGTTACTGACGGGGGACATCTGGACTTTTACTTGAGGCCTGGGGGCGGGGGGGGTGGGGGGGGCTCACAATTCTTTTGTCGGCGAGCTCCGGAGTGCTCTTGCTGAAGCTCCCAGCAGGGAACTGAGAGCGGCAGGCCTCACACGAGTACACTCAGACGGCTTCCGTCACGAGTAAACTCAGGCCTCTTATGTGAGGCCTTCCGGCAGCAAAGAGAAGGTGGGCGCGAGGAGTGTGCTTCAGGCAGCTTGGGACCCGCCACTGCCTCGTCTACCACGGAGGGGAATAAGGTTTGCCCAGGGTCGCCCAGTTTCAAAGCGGAGCTCACGTAGTTACCCTCAGTGGTTTCTGATTACCTCAAGGAAACCCACGGGAGGAACAGGGCCCTTCCATGGAGGCCCTTTTGGGCACAGGGACCTCTGCGTGGGATCTAGTGGGTAAGTATGGCAGTACCTTAGGTAGGCCTCAGTGACCAAGGCTGTCGTCTGGCTCATGCCTTAGCTGTGTTAAGTGTGGACAACGTGCTGGTCCTCAGGCTGGGCCCACAGCCTAGCTTTCGCTTCTGTGAGAGTGCTGTCCCGAGTCCCCTCCTGGAGCCAGTCGTCAGCACGGTGCCTTTTGGCACTGCAGTTCTCTTTCAGTCAAGGAGGCCGTGCGACTGGCAGAGGGAGCCTGCGCGGCACTGCCTTCGCGAGGCTCTTTGACGACTGGGGCGCTCAACCCGGGCAAGCCGGAGAGCGGTACGTTGCCCTTGCTATGAATGTGAAGCGCTTTCTCCAGGGGCCTGTTTAGGCTAAGGTTCCTCAGAAGCCAGGAGCCGCCGTTCCGGCACGGAGAGAAGTCATCCTGCGAAATTGGCGAACGAGCTCCTATCCCGTGTGCCCCCAGGAGCGTCGCGGGGTTGAGGCACTCCGTGGTGGAGTATGGCCTCATGGAAACCACCGCACACCCAACTCCCCCGGCGTGAAACACTGGAACTTACCTTGAGGCCTGAGGTCACCTTTCGTTCGGCCGGAGCTGAACCTGGGGTGCCGTGGGAGGAGTTCCTAGAAAGGGATTGCCCGCACGGTTTTCGCTTTGAGAGAACACGCAGCCTCGGCCCACGACGACAATCCTGCCGTGCAGAGACGCCGGGCCGCTAGTGCTGTTCAGGCAGCTTTGAAGCCAAGCGCAAGGCGCCTCCAAACGGGGAGAAAGCGTACTCTCCCCTCGGCGTCCCACGTTCAAGCTGAATGACGCAGCATGTTTCTCGGAAGGCTCTGCCGAGCTATCTAGTACAAGGGAGAGAGTGCCTGCCTCCGCTGAGAAAGGTTTCGACGTGGGGATTGCTGGACGTGAGGAAGAGCGTTCCCCAGGCCGTGCAAAGTTGAGGCTTTGGTGGTTCTGGATGGTCCCAGGGGTCCAGAATTGTCCCTGGGAAAGCCGTCCTCTTTTTCCTTCTCCGGCTGGAAGTAAACAGCTGGCAACCGACTGCCGTACGCAGACGTCCTGGGGGAGCCCGCCGGTTTCATTTGGGACGCACCTTGGTGTCTCACAGAAGAGCCCAAATTCCTACCTGGGGGCACACCAGCATGGAATGTAAGGCTGTTTACAACTGCGTAGCCTGAGGCCGTTGGAAGGCCGTACAGTCGAGAGCTTTCGAGCGAACAGGGCAGCGCTTCGCCATCGTCGTTGCACGTTCACGGAGCTTAATCAAACGAATGCATTTACTTCCTGTGGCTCAAACGCAACAGAGGAGTCGGAAGGCATACAGTGCCCTCTGACAGTTGTTACAACGAACGTGAGTGCACAGTGTCTCGTGAACTAAATCCCTAGCACTGTTGAAGCATTCCGTTAACGCATGCTTCTTCGCTCCTATGGCACTCCGAGGTGTTACTGACGGGGGACATCTGGACTTTTACTTGAGGCCTGGGGGCGGGGGGTGTGGGGGGGGCTCACAATTCTTTTGTCGGCGAGCTCCGGAGTGCTCTTGCTGAAGCTCCCAGCAGGGAACTGAGAGCGGCAGGCCTCACACGAGTACACTCAGACGGCTTCCGTCACGAGTAAACTCAGGCCTCTTATGTGAGGCCTTCCGGCAGCAAAGAGAAGGTGGGCGCGAGGAGTGTGCTTCAGGCAGCTTGGGACCCGCCACTGCCTCGTCTACCACGGAGGGGAATAAGGTTTGCCCAGGGTCGCCCAGTTTCAAAGCGGAGCTCACGTAGTTACCCTCAGTGGTTTCTGATTACCTCAAGGAAACCCACGGGAGGAACAGGGCCCTTCCATGGAGGCCCTTTTGGGCACAGGGACCTCTGCGTGGGATCTAGTGGGTAAGTATGGCAGTACCTTAGGTAGGCCTCAGTGACCAAGGCTGTCGTCTGGCTCATGCCTTAGCTGTGTTAAGTGTGGACAAGGTGCTGGTCCTCAGGCTGGGCCCACAGCCTAGCTTTCGCTTCTGTGAGAGTGCTGTCCCGAGTCCCCTCCTGGAGCCAGTCGTCAGCACGGTGCCTTTTGGCACTGCAGTTCTCTTTCAGTCAAGGAGGCCGTGCGACTGGCAGAGGGAGCCTGCGCAGCACTGCCTTCGCGAGGCTCTTTGACGACTGGGGCGCTCAACCCGGGCAAGCCGGAGAGCGGTACGTTGCCCTTGCTATGAATGTGAAGCGCTTTCTCCAGGGGCCTGTTTAGGCTAAGGTTCCTCAGAAGCCAGGAGCCGCCGTTCCGGCACGGAGAGAAGTCATCCTGCGAAATTGGCGAACGAGCTCCTATCCCGTGTGCCCCCAGGAGCGTCGCGGGGTTGAGGCACTCCGTGGTGGAGTATGGCCTCATGGAAACCACCGCACACCCAACTCCCCCGGCGTGAAACACTGGAACTTACCTTGAGGCCTGAGGTCACCTTTCGTTCGGCCGGAGCTGAACCTGGGGTGCCGTGGGAGGAGTTCCTAGAAAGGGATTGCCCGCACGGTTTTCGCTTTGAGAGAACACGCAGCCTCGGCCCACGACGACAATCCTGCCGTGCAGAGACGCCGGGCCGCTAGTGCTGTTCAGGCAGCTTTGAAGCCAAGCGCAAGGCGCCTCCAAACGGGGAGAAAGCGTACTCTCCCCTCGGCGTCCCACGTTCAAGCTGAATGACGCAGCATGTTTCTCGGAAGGCTCTGCCGAGCTATCTAGTACAAGGGAGAGAGTGCCTGCCTCCGCTGAGAAAGGTTTCGACGTGGGGATTGCTGGACGTGAGGAAGAGCGTTCCCCAGGCCGTGCAAAGTTGAGGCTTTGGTGGTTCTGGATGGTCCCAGGGGTCCAGAATTGTCCCTGGGAAAGCCGTCCTCTTTTTCCTTCTCCGGCTGGAAGTAAACAGCTGGCAACCGACTGCCGTACGCAGACGTCCTGGGGGAGCCCGCCGGTTTCATTTGGGACGCACCTTGGTGTCTCACAGAAGAGCCCAAATTCCTACCTGGGGGCACACCAGCATGGAACGTAAGGCTGTTTACAACTGCGTAGCCTGAGGCCGTTGGAAGGCCGTACAGTCGAGAGCTTTCGAGCAAACAGGGCAGCGCTTCGCCATCGTCGTTGCACGTTCACGGAGCTTAATCAAACGAATGCATTTACTTCCTGTGGCTCAAACGCAACAGAGGAGTCGGAAGGCATACAGTGCCCTCTGACAGTTGTTACAACGAACGTGAGTGCACAGTGTCTCGTGAACTAAATCCCTAGCACTGTTGAAGCATTCCGTTAACGCATGCTTCTTCGCTCCTATGGCACTCCGAGGTGTTACTGACGGGGGACATCTGGACTTTTACTTGAGGCCTGGGGGCGGGGGGGGTGGGGGGGGCTCACAATTCTTTTGTCGGCGAGCTCCGGAGTGCTCTTGCTGAAGCTCCCAGCAGGGAACTGAGAGCGGCAGGCCTCACACGAGTACACTCAGACGGCTTCCGTCACGAGTAAACTCAGGCCTCTTATGTGAGGCCTTCCGGCAGCAAAGAGAAGGTGGGCGCGAGGAGTGTGCTTCAGGCAGCTTGGGACCCGCCACTGCCTCGTCTACCACGGAGGGGAATAAGGTTTGCCCAGGGTCGCCCAGTTTCAAAGCGGAGCTCACGTAGTTA
This sequence comes from Lagenorhynchus albirostris, assembly GCF_949774975.1. NCBI lineage: Eukaryota > Metazoa > Chordata > Mammalia > Artiodactyla > Delphinidae > Lagenorhynchus > Lagenorhynchus albirostris. Next base: position 22,720,601 of record NC_083113.1, on the reverse strand, counting down.
CCCTCAGTGGTTTCTGATTACCTCAAGGAAACCCACGGGAGGAACAGGGCCCTTCCATGGAGGCCCTTTTGGGCACAGGGACCTCTGCGTGGGATCTAGTGGGTAAGTATGGCAGTACCTTAGGTAGGCCTCAGTGACCAAGGCTGTCGTCTGGCTCATGCCTTAGCTGTGTTAAGTGTGGACAACGTGCTGGTCCTCAGGCTGGGCCCACAGCCTAGCTTTCGCTTCTGTGAGAGTGCTGTCCCGAGTCCCCTCCTGGAGCCAGTCGTCAGCACGGTGCCTTTTGGCACTGCAGTTCTCTTTCAGTCAAGGAGGCCGTGCGACTGGCAGAGGGAGCCTGCGCGGCACTGCCTTCGCGAGGCTCTTTGACGACTGGGGCGCTCAACCCGGGCAAGCCGGAGAGCGGTACGTTGCCCTTGCTATGAATGTGAAGCGCTTTCTCCAGGGGCCTGTTTAGGCTAAGGTTCCTCAGAAGCCAGGAGCCGCCGTTCCGGCACGGAGAGAAGTCATCCTGCGAAATTGGCGAACGAGCTCCTATCCCGTGTGCCCCCAGGAGCGTCGCGGGGTTGAGGCACTCCGTGGTGGAGTATGGCCTCATGGAAACCACCGCACACCCAACTCCCCCGGCGTGAAACACTGGAACTTACCTTGAGGCCTGAGGTCACCTTTCGTTCGGCCGGAGCTGAACCTGGGGTGCCGTGGGAGGAGTTCCTAGAAAGGGATTGCCCGCACGGTTTTCGCTTTGCGAGAACACGCAGCCTCGGCCCACGACGACAATCCTGCCGTGCAGAGACGCCGGGCCGCTAGTGCTGTTCAGGCAGCTTTGAAGCCAAGCGCAAGGCGCCTCCAAACGGGGAGAAAGCGTACTCTCCCCTCGGCGTCCCACGTTCAAGCTGAATGACGCAGCATGTTTCTCGGAAGGCTCTGCCGAGCTATCTAGTACAAGGGAGAGAGTGCCTGCCTCCGCTGAGAAAGGTTTCGACGTGGGGATTGCTGGACGTGAGGAAGAGCGTTCCCCAGGCCGTGCAAAGTTGAGGCTTTGGTGGTTCTGGATGGTCCCAGGGGTCCAGAATTGTCCCTGGGAAAGCCGTCCTCTTTTTCCTTCTCCGGCTGGAAGTAAACAGCTGGCAACCGACCGCCGTACGCAGACGTCCTGGGGGAGCCCGCCGGTTTCATTTGGGACGCACCTTGGTGTCTCACAGAAGAGCCCAAATTCCTACCTGGGGGCACACCAGCATGGAACGTAAGGCTGTTTACAACTGCGTAGCCTGAGGCCGTTGGAAGGCCGTACAGTCGAGAGCTTTCGAGCGAACAGGGCAGCGCTTCGCCATCGTCGTTGCACGTTCACGGAGCTTAATCAAACGAATGCATTTACTTCCTGTGGCTCAAACGCAACAGAGGAGTCGGAAGGCATACAGTGCCCTCTGACAGTTGTTACAACGAACGTGAGTGCACAGTGTCTCGTGAACTAAATCCCTAGCACTGTTGAAGCATTCCGTTAACGCATGCTTCTTCGCTCCTATGGCACTCCGAGGTGTTACTGACGGGGGACATCTGGACTTTTACTTGAGGCCTGGGGGCGGGGGGGGGGGGTGGGGGGGGCTCACAATTCTTTTGTCGGCGAGCTCCGGAGTGCTCTTGCTGAAGCTCCCAGCAGGGAACTGAGAGCGGCAGGCCTCACACGAGTACACTCAGACGGCTTCCGTCACGAGTAAACTCAGGCCTCTTATGTGAGGCCTTCCGGCAGCAAAGAGAAGGTGGGCGCGAGGAGTGTGCTTCAGGCAGCTTAGGACCCGCCACTGCCTCGTCTACCACGGAGGGGAATAAGGTTTGCCCAGGGTCGCCCAGTTTCAAAGCGGAGCTCACGTAGTTACCCTCAGTGGTTTCTGATTACCTCAAGGAAACCCACGGGAGGAACAGGGCCCTTCCATGGAGGCCCTTTTGGGCACAGGGACCTCTGCGTGGGATCTAGTGGGTAAGTATGGCAGTACCTTAGGTAGGCCTCAGTGACCAAGGCTGTCGTCTGGCTCATGCCTTAGCTGTGTTAAGTGTGGACAAGGTGCTGGTCCTCAGGCTGGGCCCACAGCCTAGCTTTCGCTTCTGTGAGAGTGCTGTCCCGAGTCCCCTCCTGGAGCCAGTCGTCAGCACGGTGCCTTTTGGCACTGCAGTTCTCTTTCAGTCAAGGAGGCCGTGCGACTGGCAGAGGGAGCCTGCGCAGCACTGCCTTCGCGAGGCTCTTTGACGACTGGGGCGCTCAACCCGGGCAAGCCGGAGAGCGGTACGTTGCCCTTGCTATGAATGTGAAGCGCTTTCTCCAGGGGCCTGTTTAGGCTAAGGTTCCTCAGAAGCCAGGAGCCGCCGTTCCGGCACGGAGAGAAGTCATCCTGCGAAATTGGCGAACGAGCTCCTATCCCGTGTGCCCCCAGGAGCGTCGCGGGGTTGAGGCACTCCGTGGTGGAGTATGGCCTCATGGAAACCACCGCACACCCAACTCCCCCGGCGTGAAACACTGGAACTTACCTTGAGGCCTGAGGTCACCTTTCGTTCGGCCGGAGCTGAACCTGGGGTGCCGTGGGAGGAGTTCCTAGAAAGGGATTGCCCGCACGGTTTTCGCTTTGAGAGAACACGCAGCCTCGGCCCACGACGACAATCCTGCCGTGCAGAGACGCCGGGCCGCTAGTGCTGTTCAGGCAGCTTTGAAGCCAAGCGCAAGGCGCCTCCAAACGGGGAGAAAGCGTACTCTCCCCTCGGCGTCCCACGTTCAAGCTGAATGACGCAGCATGTTTCTCGGAAGGCTCTGCCGAGCTATCTAGTACAAGGGAGAGAGTGCCTGCCTCCGCTGAGAAAGGTTTCGACGTGGGGATTGCTGGACGTGAGGAAGAGCGTTCCCCAGGCCGTGCAAAGTTGAGGCTTTGGTGGTTCTGGATGGTCCCAGGGGTCCAGAATTGTCCCTGGGAAAGCCGTCCTCTTTTTCCTTCTCCGGCTGGAAGTAAACAGCTGGCAACCGACTGCCGTACGCAGACGTCCTGGGGGAGCCCGCCGGTTTCATTTGGGACGCACCTTGGTGTCTCACAGAAGAGCCCAAATTCCTACCTGGGGGCACACCAGCATGGAACGTAAGGCTGTTTACAACTGCGTAGCCTGAGGCCGTTGGAAGGCCGTACAGTCGAGAGCTTTCGAGCGAACAGGGCAGCGCTTCGCCATCGTCGTTGCACGTTCACGGAGCTTAATCAAACGAATGCATTTACTTCCTGTGGCTCAAACGCAACAGAGGAGTCGGAAGGCATACAGTGCCCTCTGACAGTTGTTACAACGAACGTGAGTGCACAGTGTCTCGTGAACTAAATCCCTAGCACTGTTGAAGCATTCCGTTAACGCATGCTTCTTCGCTCCTATGGCACTCCGAGGTGTTACTGACGGGGGACATCTGGACTTTTACTTGAGGCCTGGGGGCGGGGGGGGGGGTGGGGGGGGCTCACAATTCTTTTGTCGGCGAGCTCCGGAGTGCTCTTGCTGAAGCTCCCAGCAAGGAACTGAGAGCGGCAGGCCTCACACGAGTACACTCAGACGGCTTCCGTCACGAGTAAACTCAGGCCTCTTATGTGAGGCCTTCCGGCAGCAAAGAGAAGGTGGGCGCGAGGAGTGTGCTTCAGGCAGCTTAGGACCCGCCACTGCCTCGTCTACCACGGAGGGGAATAAGGTTTGCCCAGGGTCGCCCAGTTTCAAAGCGGAGCTCACGTAGTTACCCTCAGTGGTTTCTGATTACCTCAAGGAAACCCACGGGAGGAACAGGGCCCTTCCATGGAGGCCCTTTTGGGCACAGGGACCTCTGCGTGGGATCTAGTGGGTAAGTATGGCAGTACCTTAGGTAGGCCTCAGTGACCAAGGCTGTCGTCTGGCTCATGCCTTAGCTGTGTTAAGTGTGGACAACGTGCTGGTCCTCAGGCTGGGCCCACAGCCTAGCTTTCGCTTCTGTGAGAGTGCTGTCCCGAGTCCCCTCCTGGAGCCAGTCGTCAGCACGGTGCCTTTTGGCACTGCAGTTCTCTTTCAGTCAAGGAGGCCGTGCGACTGGCAGAGGGAGCCTGCGCAGCACTGCCTTCGCGAGGCTCTTTGACGACTGGGGCGCTCAACCCGGGCAAGCCGGAGAGCGGTACGTTGCCCTTGCTATGAATGTGAAGCGCTTTCTCCAGGGGCCTGTTTAGGCTAAGGTTCCTCAGAAGCCAGGAGCCGCCGTTCCGGCACGGAGAGAAGTCATCCTGCGAAATTGGCGAACGAGCTCCTATCCCGTGTGCCCCCAGGAGCGTCGCGGGGTTGAGGCACTCCGTGGTGGAGTATGGCCTCATGGAAACCACCGCACACCCAACTCCCCCGGCGTGAAACACTGGAACTTACCTTGAGGCCTGAGGTCACCTTTCGTTCGGCCGGAGCTGAACCTGGGGTGCCGTGGGAGGAGTTCCTAGAAAGGGATTGCCCGCACGGTTTTCGCTTTGCGAGAACACGCAGCCTCGGCCCACGACGACAATCCTGCCGTGCAGAGACGCCGGGCCGCTAGTGCTGTTCAGGCAGCTTTGAAGCCAAGCGCAAGGCGCCTCCAAACGGGGAGAAAGCGTACTCTCCCCTCGGCGTCCCACGTTCAAGCTGAATGACGCAGCATGTTTCTCGGAAGGCTCTGCCGAGCTATCTAGTACAAGGGAGAGAGTGCCTGCCTCCGCTGAGAAAGGTTTCGACGTGGGGATTGCTGGACGTGAGGAAGAGCGTTCCCCAGGCCGTGCAAAGTTGAGGCTTTGGTGGTTCTGGATGGTCCCAGGGGTCCAGAATTGTCCCTGGGAAAGCCGTCCTCTTTTTCCTTCTCCGGCTGGAAGTAAACAGCTGGCAACCGACTGCCGTACGCAGACGTCCTGGGGGAGCCCGCCGGTTTCATTTGGGACGCACCTTGGTGTCTCACAGAAGAGCCCAAATTCCTACCTGGGGGCACACCAGCATGGAATGTAAGGCTGTTTACAACTGCGTAGCCTGAGGCCGTTGGAAGGCCGTACAGTCGAGAGCTTTCGAGCGAACAGGGCAGCGCTTCGCCATCGTCGTTGCACGTTCACGGAGCTTAATCAAACGAATGCATTTACTTCCTGTGGCTCAAACGCAACAGAGGAGTCGGAAGGCATACAGTGCCCTCTGACAGTTGTTACAACGAACGTGAGTGCACAGTGTCTCGTGAACTAAATCCCTAGCACTGTTGAAGCATTCCGTTAACGCATGCTTCTTCGCTCCTATGGCACTCCGAGGTGTTACTGACGGGGGACATCTGGACTTTTACTTGAGGCCTGGGGGCGGGGGGGGTGGGGGGGGCTCACAATTCTTTTGTCGGCGAGCTCCGGAGTGCTCTTGCTGAAGCTCCCAGCAGGGAACTGAGAGCGGCAGGCCTCACACGAGTACACTCAGACGGCTTCCGTCACGAGTAAACTCAGGCCTCTTATGTGAGGCCTTCCGGCAGCAAAGAGAAGGTGGGCGCGAGGAGTGTGCTTCAGGCAGCTTGGGACCCGCCACTGCCTCGTCTACCACGGAGGGGAATAAGGTTTGCCCAGGGTCGCCCAGTTTCAAAGCGGAGCTCACGTAGTTACCCTCAGTGGTTTCTGATTACCTCAAGGAAACCCACGGGAGGAACAGGGCCCTTCCATGGAGGCCCTTTTGGGCACAGGGACCTCTGCGTGGGATCTAGTGGGTAAGTATGGCAGTACCTTAGGTAGGCCTCAGTGACCAAGGCTGTCGTCTGGCTCATGCCTTAGCTGTGTTAAGTGTGGACAAGGTGCTGGTCCTCAGGCTGGGCCCACAGCCTAGCTTTCGCTTCTGTGAGAGTGCTGTCCCGAGTCCCCTCCTGGAGCCAGTCGTCAGCACGGTGCCTTTTGGCACTGCAGTTCTCTTTCAGTCAAGGAGGCCGTGCGACTGGCAGAGGGAGCCTGCGCGGCACTGCCTTCGCGAGGCTCTTTGACGACTGGGGCGCTCAACCCGGGCAAGCCGGAGAGCGGTACGTTGCCCTTGCTATGAATGTGAAGCGCTTTCTCCAGGGGCCTGTTTAGGCTAAGGTTCCTCAGAAGCCAGGAGCCGCCGTTCCGGCACGGAGGGAAGTCATCCTGCGAAATTGGCGAACGAGCTCCTATCCCGTGTGCCCCCAGGAGCGTCGCGGGGTTGAGGCACTCCGTGGTGGAGTATGGCCTCATGGAAACCACCGCACACCCAACTCCCCCGGCGTGAAACACTGGAACTTACCTTGAGGCCTGAGGTCACCTTTCGTTCGGCCGGAGCTGAACCTGGGGTGCCGTGGGAGGAGTTCCTAGAAAGGGATTGCCCGCACGGTTTTCGCTTTGCGAGAACACGCAGCCTCGGCCCACGACGACAATCCTGCCGTGCAGAGACGCCGGGCCGCTAGTGCTGTTCAGGCAGCTTTGAAGCCAAGCGCAAGGCGCCTCCAAACGGGGAGAAAGCGTACTCTCCCCTCGGCGTCCCACGTTCAAGCTGAATGACGCAGCATGTTTCTCGGAAGGCTCTGCCGAGCTATCTAGTACAAGGGAGAGAGTGCCTGCCTCCGCTGAGAAAGGTTTCGACGTGGGGATTGCTGGACGTGAGGAAGAGCGTTCCCCAGGCCGTGCAAAGTTGAGGCTTTGGTGGTTCTGGATGGTCCCAGGGGTCCAGAATTGTCCCTGGGAAAGCCGTCCTCTTTTTCCTTCTCCGGCTGGAAGTAAACAGCTGGCAACCGACTGCCGTACGCAGACGTCCTGGGGGAGCCCGCCGGTTTCATTTGGGACGCACCTTGGTGTCTCACAGAAGAGCCCAAATTCCTACCTGGGGGCACACCAGCATGGAATGTAAGGCTGTTTACAACTGCGTAGCCTGAGGCCGTTGGAAGGCCGTACAGTCGAGAGCTTTCGAGCGAACAGGGCAGCGCTTCGCCATCGTCGTTGCACGTTCACGGAGCTTAATCAAACGAATGCATTTACTTCCTGTGGCTCAAACGCAACAGAGGAGTCGGAAGGCATACAGTGCCCTCTGACAGTTGTTACAACGAACGTGAGTGCACAGTGTCTCGTGAACTAAATCCCTAGCACTGTTGAAGCATTCCGTTAACGCATGCTTCTTCGCTCCTATGGCACTCCGAGGTGTTACTGACGGGGGACATCTGGACTTTTACTTGAGGCCTGGGGGCGGGGGGGGTGGGGGGGGCTCACAATTCTTTTGTCGGCGAGCTCCGGAGTGCTCTTGCTGAAGCTCCCAGCAGGGAACTGAGAGCGGCAGGCCTCACACGAGTACACTCAGACGGCTTCCGTCACGAGTAAACTCAGGCCTCTTATGTGAGGCCTTCCGGCAGCAAAGAGAAGGTGGGCGCGAGGAGTGTGCTTCAGGCAGCTTAGGACCCGCCACTGCCTCGTCTACCACGGAGGGGAATAAGGTTTGCCCAGGGTCGCCCAGTTTCAAAGCGGAGCTCACGTAGTTACCCTCAGTGGTTTCTGATTACCTCAAGGAAACCCACGGGAGGAACAGGGCCCTTCCATGGAGGCCCTTTTGGGCACAGGGACCTCTGCGTGGGATCTAGTGGGTAAGTATGGCAGTACCTTAGGTAGGCCTCAGTGACCAAGGCTGTCGTCTGGCTCATGCCTTAGCTGTGTTAAGTGTGGACAACGTGCTGGTCCTCAGGCTGGGCCCACAGCCTAGCTTTCGCTTCTGTGAGAGTGCTGTCCCGAGTCCCCTCCTGGAGCCAGTCGTCAGCACGGTGCCTTTTGGCACTGCAGTTCTCTTTCAGTCAAGGAGGCCGTGCGACTGGCAGAGGGAGCCTGCGCGGCACTGCCTTCGCGAGGCTCTTTGACGACTGGGGCGCTCAACCCGGGCAAGCCGGAGAGCGGTACGTTGCCCTTGCTATGAATGTGAAGCGCTTTCTCCAGGGGCCTGTTTAGGCTAAGGTTCCTCAGAAGCCAGGAGCCGCCGTTCCGGCACGGAGAGAAGTCATCCTGCGAAATTGGCGAACGAGCTCCTATCCCGTGTGCCCCCAGGAGCGTCGCGGGGTTGAGGCACTCCGTGGTGGAGTATGGCCTCATGGAAACCACCGCACACCCAACTCCCCCGGCGTGAAACACTGGAACTTACCTTGAGGCCTGAGGTCACCTTTCGTTCGGCCGGAGCTGAACCTGGGGTGCCGTGGGAGGAGTTCCTAGAAAGGGATTGCCCGCACGGTTTTCGCTTTGCGAGAACACGCAGCCTCGGCCCACGACGACAATCCTGCCGTGCAGAGACGCCGGGCCGCTAGTGCTGTTCAGGCAGCTTTGAAGCCAAGCGCAAGGCGCCTCCAAACGGGGAGAAAGCGTACTCTCCCCTCGGCGTCCCACGTTCAAGCTGAATGACGCAGCATGTTTCTCGGAAGGCTCTGCCGAGCTATCTAGTACAAGGGAGAGAGTGCCTGCCTCCGCTGAGAAAGGTTTCGACGTGGGGATTGCTGGACGTGAGGAAGAGCGTTCCCCAGGCCGTGCAAAGTTGAGGCTTTGGTGGTTCTGGATGGTCCCAGGGGTCCAGAATTGTCCCTGGGAAAGCCGTCCTCTTTTTCCTTCTCCGGCTGGAAGTAAACAGCTGGCAACCGACTGCCGTACGCAGACGTCCTGGGGGAGCCCGCCGGTTTCATTTGGGACGCACCTTGGTGTCTCACAGAAGAGCCCAAATTCCTACCTGGGGGCACACCAGCATGGAATGTAAGGCTGTTTACAACTGCGTAGCCTGAGGCCGTTGGAAGGCCGTACAGTCGAGAGCTTTCGAGCGAACAGGGCAGCGCTTCGCCATCGTCGTTGCACGTTCACGGAGCTTAATCAAACGAATGCATTTACTTCCTGTGGCTCAAACGCAACAGAGGAGTCGGAAGGCATACAGTGCCCTCTGACAGTTGTTACAACGAACGTGAGTGCACAGTGTCTCGTGAACTAAATCCCTAGCACTGTTGAAGCATTCCGTTAACGCATGCTTCTTCGCTCCTATGGCACTCCGAGGTGTTACTGACGGGGGACATCTGGACTTTTACTTGAGGCCTGGGGGCGGGGGGGGTGGGGGGGGCTCACAATTCTTTTGTCGGCGAGCTCCGGAGTGCTCTTGCTGAAGCTCCCAGCAGGGAACTGAGAGCGGCAGGCCTCACACGAGTACACTCAGACGGCTTCCGTCACGAGTAAACTCAGGCCTCTTATGTGAGGCCTTCCGGCAGCAAAGAGAAGGTGGGCGCGAGGAGTGTGCTTCAGGCAGCTTGGGACCCGCCACTGCCTCGTCTACCACGGAGGGGAATAAGGTTTGCCCAGGGTCGCCCAGTTTCAAAGCGGAGCTCACGTAGTTACCCTCAGTGGTTTCTGATTACCTCAAGGAAACCCACGGGAGGAACAGGGCCCTTCCATGGAGGCCCTTTTGGGCACAGGGACCTCTGCGTGGGATCTAGTGGGTAAGTATGGCAGTACCTTAGGTAGGCCTCAGTGACCAAGGCTGTCGTCTGGCTCATGCCTTAGCTGTGTTAAGTGTGGACAACGTGCTGGTCCTCAGGCTGGGCCCACAGCCTAGCTTTCGCTTCTGTGAGAGTGCTGTCCCGAGTCCCCTCCTGGAGCCAGTCGTCAGCACGGTGCCTTTTGGCACTGCAGTTCTCTTTCAGTCAAGGAGGCCGTGCGACTGGCAGAGGGAGCCTGCGCGGCACTGCCTTCGCGAGGCTCTTTGACGACTGGGGCGCTCAACCCGGGCAAGCCGGAGAGCGGTACGTTGCCCTTGCTATGAATGTGAAGCGCTTTCTCCAGGGGCCTGTTTAGGCTAAGGTTCCTCAGAAGCCAGGAGCCGCCGTTCCGGCACGGAGAGAAGTCATCCTGCGAAATTGGCGAACGAGCTCCTATCCCGTGTGCCCCCAGGAGCGTCGCGGGGTTGAGGCACTCCGTGGTGGAGTATGGCCTCATGGAAACCACCGCACACCCAACTCCCCCGGCGTGAAACACTGGAACTTACCTTGAGGCCTGAGGTCACCTTTCGTTCGGCCGGAGCTGAACCTGGGGTGCCGTGGGAGGAGTTCCTAGAAAGGGATTGCCCGCACGGTTTTCGCTTTGCGAGAACACGCAGCCTCGGCCCACGACGACAATCCTGCCGTGCAGAGACGCCGGGCCGCTAGTGCTGTTCAGGCAGCTTTGAAGCCAAGCGCAAGGCGCCTCCAAACGGGGAGAAAGCGTACTCTCCCCTCGGCGTCCCACGTTCAAGCTGAATGACGCAGCATGTTTCTCGGAAGGCTCTGCCGAGCTATCTAGTACAAGGGAGAGAGTGCCTGCCTCCGCTGAGAAAGGTTTCGACGTGGGGATTGCTGGACGTGAGGAAGAGCGTTCCCCAGGCCGTGCAAAGTTGAGGCTTTGGTGGTTCTGGATGGTCCCAGGGGTCCAGAATTGTCCCTGGGAAAGCCGTCCTCTTTTTCCTTCTCCGGCTGGAAGTAAACAGCTGGCAACCGACTGCCGTACGCAGACGTCCTGGGGGAGCCCGCCGGTTTCATTTGGGACGCACCTTGGTGTCTCACAGAAGAGCCCAAATTCCTACCTGGGGGCACACCAGCATGGAATGTAAGGCTGTTTACAACTGCGTAGCCTGAGGCCGTTGGAAGGCCGTACAGTCGAGAGCTTTCGAGCGAACAGGGCAGCGCTTCGCCATCGTCGTTGCACGTTCACGGAGCTTAATCAAACGAATGCATTTACTTCCTGTGGCTCAAACGCAACAGAGGAGTCGGAAGGCATACAGTGCCCTCTGACAGTTGTTACAACGAACGTGAGTGCACAGTGTCTCGTGAACTAAATCCCTAGCACTGTTGAAGCATTCCGTTAACGCATGCTTCTTCGCTCCTATGGCACTCCGAGGTGTTACTGACGGGGGACATCTGGACTTTTACTTGAGGCCTGGGGGCGGGGGGGGTGGGGGGGGCTCACAATTCTTTTGTCGGCGAGCTCCGGAGTGCTCTTGCTGAAGCTCCCAGCAGGGAACTGAGAGCGGCAGGCCTCACACGAGTACACTCAGACGGCTTCCGTCACGAGTAAACTCAGGCCTCTTATGTGAGGCCTTCCGGCAGCAAAGAGAAGGTGGGCGCGAGGAGTGTGCTTCAGGCAGCTTGGGACCCGCCACTGCCTCGTCTACCACGGAGGGGAATAAGGTTTGCCCAGGGTCGCCCAGTTTCAAAGCGGAGCTCACGTAGTTACCCTCAGTGGTTTCTGATTACCTCAAGGAAACCCACGGGAGGAACAGGGCCCTTCCATGGAGGCCCTTTTGGGCACAGGGACCTCTGCGTGGGATCTAGTGGGTAAGTATGGCAGTACCTTAGGTAGGCCTCAGTGACCAAGGCTGTCGTCTGGCTCATGCCTTAGCTGTGTTAAGTGTGGACAAGGTGCTGGTCCTCAGGCTGGGCCCACAGCCTAGCTTTCGCTTCTGTGAGAGTGCTGTCCCGAGTCCCCTCCTGGAGCCAGTCGTCAGCACGGTGCCTTTTGGCACTGCAGTTCTCTTTCAGTCAAGGAGGCCGTGCGACTGGCAGAGGGAGCCTGCGCGGCACTGCCTTCGCGAGGCTCTTTGACGACTGGGGCGCTCAACCCGGGCAAGCCGGAGAGCGGTACGTTGCCCTTGCTATGAATGTGAAGCGCTTTCTCCAGGGGCCTGTTTAGGCTAAGGTTCCTCAGAAGCCAGGAGCCGCCGTTCCGGCACGGAGGGAAGTCATCCTGCGAAATTGGCGAACGAGCTCCTATCCCGTGTGCCCCCAGGAGCGTCGCGGGGTTGAGGCACTCCGTGGTGGAGTATGGCCTCATGGAAACCACCGCACACCCAACTCCCCCGGCGTGAAACACTGGAACTTACCTTGAGGCCTGAGGTCACCTTTCGTTCGGCCGGAGCTGAACCTGGGGTGCCGTGGGAGGAGTTCCTAGAAAGGGATTGCCCGCACGGTTTTCGCTTTGCGAGAACACGCAGCCTCGGCCCACGACGACAATCCTGCCGTGCAGAGACGCCGGGCCGCTAGTGCTGTTCAGGCAGCTTTGAAGCCAAGCGCAAGGCGCCTCCAAACGGGGAGAAAGCGTACTCTCCCCTCGGCGTCCCACGTTCAAGCTGAATGACGCAGCATGTTTCTCGGAAGGCTCTGCCGAGCTATCTAGTACAAGGGAGAGAGTGCCTGCCTCCGCTGAGAAAGGTTTCGACGTGGGGATTGCTGGACGTGAGGAAGAGCGTTCCCCAGGCCGTGCAAAGTTGAGGCTTTGGTGGTTCTGGATGGTCCCAGGGGTCCAGAATTGTCCCTGGGAAAGCCGTCCTCTTTTTCCTTCTCCGGCTGGAAGTAAACAGCTGGCAACCGACTGCCGTACGCAGACGTCCTGGGGGAGCCCGCCGGTTTCATTTGGGACGCACCTTGGTGTCTCACAGAAGAGCCCAAATTCCTACCTGGGGGCACACCAGCATGGAATGTAAGGCTGTTTACAACTGCGTAGCCTGAGGCCGTTGGAAGGCCGTACAGTCGAGAGCTTTCGAGCGAACAGGGCAGCGCTTCGCCATCGTCGTTGCACGTTCACGGAGCTTAATCAAACGAATGCATTTACTTCCTGTGGCTCAAACGCAACAGAGGAGTCGGAAGGCATACAGTGCCCTCTGACAGTTGTTACAACGAACGTGAGTGCACAGTGTCTCGTGAACTAAATCCCTAGCACTGTTGAAGCATTCCGTTAACGCATGCTTCTTCGCTCCTATGGCACTCCGAGGTGTTACTGACGGGGGACATCTGGACTTTTACTTGAGGCCTGGGGGCGGGGGGGGTGGGGGGGGCTCACAATTCTTTTGTCGGCGAGCTCCGGAGTGCTCTTGCTGAAGCTCCCAGCAGGGAACTGAGAGCGGCAGGCCTCACACGAGTACACTCAGACGGCTTCCGTCACGAGTAAACTCAGGCCTCTTATGTGAGGCCTTCCGGCAGCAAAGAGAAGGTGGGCGCGAGGAGTGTGCTTCAGGCAGCTTAGGACCCGCCACTGCCTCGTCTACCACGGAGGGGAATAAGGTTTGCCCAGGGTCGCCCAGTTTCAAAGCGGAGCTCACGTAGTTACCCTCAGTGGTTTCTGATTACCTCAAGGAAACCCACGGGAGGAACAGGGCCCTTCCATGGAGGCCCTTTTGGGCACAGGGACCTCTGCGTGGGATCTAGTGGGTAAGTATGGCAGTACCTTAGGTAGGCCTCAGTGACCAAGGCTGTCGTCTGGCTCATGCCTTAGCTGTGTTAAGTGTGGACAAGGTGCTGGTCCTCAGGCTGGGCCCACAGCCTAGCTTTCGCTTCTGTGAGAGTGCTGTCCCGAGTCCCCTCCTGGAGCCAGTCGTCAGCACGGTGCCTTTTGGCACTGCAGTTCTCTTTCAGTCAAGGAGGCCGTGCGACTGGCAGAGGGAGCCTGCGCGGCACTGCCTTCGCGAGGCTCTTTGACGACTGGGGCGCTCAACCCGGGCAAGCCGGAGAGCGGTACGTTGCCCTTGCTATGAATGTGAAGCGCTTTCTCCAGGGGCCTGTTTAGGCTAAGGTTCCTCAGAAGCCAGGAGCCGCCGTTCCGGCACGGAGGGAAGTCATCCTGCGAAATTGGCGAACGAGCTCCTATCCCGTGTGCCCCCAGGAGCGTCGCGGGGTTGAGGCACTCCGTGGTGGAGTATGGCCTCATGGAAACCACCGCACACCCAACTCCCCCGGCGTGAAACACTGGAACTTACCTTGAGGCCTGAGGTCACCTTTCGTTCGGCCGGAGCTGAACCTGGGGTGCCGTGGGAGGAGTTCCTAGAAAGGGATTGCCCGCACGGTTTTCGCTTTGAGAGAACACGCAGCCTCGGCCCACGACGACAATCCTGCCGTGCAGAGACGCCGGGCCGCTAGTGCTGTTCAGGCAGCTTTGAAGCCAAGCGCAAGGCGCCTCCAAACGGGGAGAAAGCGTACTCTCCCCTCGGCGTCCCACGTTCAAGCTGAATGACGCAGCATGTTTCTCGGAAGGCTCTGCCGAGCTATCTAGTACAAGGGAGAGAGTGCCTGCCTCCGCTGAGAAAGGTTTCGACGTGGGGATTGCTGGACGTGAGGAAGAGCGTTCCCCAGGCCGTGCAAAGTTGAGGCTTTGGTGGTTCTGGATGGTCCCAGGGGTCCAGAATTGTCCCTGGGAAAGCCGTCCTCTTTTTCCTTCTCCGGCTGGAAGTAAACAGCTGGCAACCGACTGCCGTACGCAGACGTCCTGGGGGAGCCCGCCGGTTTCATTTGGGACGCACCTTGGTGTCTCACAGAAGAGCCCAAATTCCTACCTGGGGGCACACCAGCATGGAATGTAAGGCTGTTTACAACTGCGTAGCCTGAGGCCGTTGGAAGGCCGTACAGTCGAGAGCTTTCGAGCGAACAGGGCAGCGCTTCGCCATCGTCGTTGCACGTTCACGGAGCTTAATCAAACGAATGCATTTACTTCCTGTGGCTCAAACGCAACAGAGGAGTCGGAAGGCATACAGTGCCCTCTGACAGTTGTTACAACGAACGTGAGTGCACAGTGTCTCGTGAACTAAATCCCTAGCACTGTTGAAGCATTCCGTTAACGCATGCTTCTTCGCTCCTATGGCACTCCGAGGTGTTACTGACGGGGGACATCTGGACTTTTACTTGAGGCCTGGGGGCGGGGGGGGTGGGGGGGGCTCACAATTCTTTTGTCGGCGAGCTCCGGAGTGCTCTTGCTGAAGCTCCCAGCAGGGAACTGAGAGCGGCAGGCCTCACACGAGTACACTCAGACGGCTTCCGTCACGAGTAAACTCAGGCCTCTTATGTGAGGCCTTCCGGCAGCAAAGAGAAGGTGGGCGCGAGGAGTGTGCTTCAGGCAGCTTGGGACCCGCCACTGCCTCGTCTACCACGGAGGGGAATAAGGTTTGCCCAGGGTCGCCCAGTTTCAAAGCGGAGCTCACGTAGTTACCCTCAGTGGTTTCTGATTACCTCAAGGAAACCCACGGGAGGAACAGGGCCCTTCCATGGAGGCCCTTTTGGGCACAGGGACCTCTGCGTGGGATCTAGTGGGTAAGTATGGCAGTACCTTAGGTAGGCCTCAGTGACCAAGGCTGTCGTCTGGCTCATGCCTTAGCTGTGTTAAGTGTGGACAACGTGCTGGTCCTCAGGCTGGGCCCACAGCCTAGCTTTCGCTTCTGTGAGAGTGCTGTCCCGAGTCCCCTCCTGGAGCCAGTCGTCAGCACGGTGCCTTTTGGCACTGCAGTTCTCTTTCAGTCAAGGAGGCCGTGCGACTGGCAGAGGGAGCCTGCGCGGCACTGCCTTCGCGAGGCTCTTTGACGACTGGGGCGCTCAACCCGGGCAAGCCGGAGAGCGGTACGTTGCCCTTGCTATGAATGTGAAGCGCTTTCTCCAGGGGCCTGTTTAGGCTAAGGTTCCTCAGAAGCCAGGAGCCGCCGTTCCGGCACGGAGAGAAGTCATCCTGCGAAATTGGCGAACGAGCTCCTATCCCGTGTGCCCCCAGGAGCGTCGCGGGGTTGAGGCACTCCGTGGTGGAGTATGGCCTCATGGAAACCACCGCACACCCAACTCCCCCGGCGTGAAACACTGGAACTTACCTTGAGGCCTGAGGTCACCTTTCGTTCGGCCGGAGCTGAACCTGGGGTGCCGTGGGAGGAGTTCCTAGAAAGGGATTGCCCGCACGGTTTTCGCTTTGAGAGAACACGCAGCCTCGGCCCACGACGACAATCCTGCCGTGCAGAGACGCCGGGCCGCTAGTGCTGTTCAGGCAGCTTTGAAGCCAAGCGCAAGGCGCCTCCAAACGGGGAGAAAGCGTACTCTCCCCTCGGCGTCCCACGTTCAAGCTGAATGACGCAGCATGTTTCTCGGAAGGCTCTGCCGAGCTATCTAGTACAAGGGAGAGAGTGCCTGCCTCCGCTGAGAAAGGTTTCGACGTGGGGATTGCTGGACGTGAGGAAGAGCGTTCCCCAGGCCGTGCAAAGTTGAGGCTTTGGTGGTTCTGGATGGTCCCAGGGGTCCAGAATTGTCCCTGGGAAAGCCGTCCTCTTTTTCCTTCTCCGGCTGGAAGTAAACAGCTGGCAACCGACTGCCGTACGCAGACGTCCTGGGGGAGCCCGCCGGTTTCATTTGGGACGCACCTTGGTGTCTCACAGAAGAGCCCAAATTCCTACCTGGGGGCACACCAGCATGGAACGTAAGGCTGTTTACAACTGCGTAGCCTGAGGCCGTTGGAAGGCCGTACAGTCGAGAGCTTTCGAGCGAACAGGGCAGCGCTTCGCCATCGTCGTTGCACGTTCACGGAGCTTAATCAAACGAATGCATTTACTTCCTGTGGCTCAAACGCAACAGAGGAGTCGGAAGGCATACAGTGCCCTCTGACAGTTGTTACAACGAACGTGAGTGCACAGTGTCTCGTGAACTAAATCCCTAGCACTGTTGAAGCATTCCGTTAACGCATGCTTCTTCGCTCCTATGGCACTCCGAGGTGTTACTGACGGGGGACATCTGGACTTTTACTTGAGGCCTGGGGGCGGGGGGGGTGGGGGGGGCTCACAATTCTTTTGTCGGCGAGCTCCGGAGTGCTCTTGCTGAAGCTCCCAGCAGGGAACTGAGAGCGGCAGGCCTCACACGAGTACACTCAGACGGCTTCCGTCACGAGTAAACTCAGGCCTCTTATGTGAGGCCTTCCGGCAGCAAAGAGAAGGTGGGCGCGAGGAGTGTGCTTCAGGCAGCTTGGGACCCGCCACTGCCTCGTCTACCACGGAGGGGAATAAGGTTTGCCCAGGGTCGCCCAGTTTCAAAGCGGAGCTCACGTAGTTACCCTCAGTGGTTTCTGATTACCTCAAGGAAACCCACGGGAGGAACAGGGCCCTTCCATGGAGGCCCTTTTGGGCACAGGGACCTCTGCGTGGGATCTAGTGGGTAAGTATGGCAGTACCTTAGGTAGGCCTCAGTGACCAAGGCTGTCGTCTGGCTCATGCCTTAGCTGTGTTAAGTGTGGACAACGTGCTGGTCCTCAGGCTGGGCCCACAGCCTAGCTTTCGCTTCTGTGAGAGTGCTGTCCCGAGTCCCCTCCTGGAGCCAGTCGTCAGCACGGTGCCTTTTGGCACTGCAGTTCTCTTTCAGTCAAGGAGGCCGTGCGACTGGCAGAGGGAGCCTGCGCGGCACTGCCTTCGCGAGGCTCTTTGACGACTGGGGCGCTCAACCCGGGCAAGCCGGAGAGCGGTACGTTGCCCTTGCTATGAATGTGAAGCGCTTTCTCCAGGGGCCTGTTTAGGCTAAGGTTCCTCAGAAGCCAGGAGCCGCCGTTCCGGCACGGAGAGAAGTCATCCTGCGAAATTGGCGAACGAGCTCCTATCCCGTGTGCCCCCAGGAGCGTCGCGGGGTTGAGGCACTCCGTGGTGGAGTATGGCCTCATGGAAACCACCGCACACCCAACTCCCCCGGCGTGAAACACTGGAACTTACCTTGAGGCCTGAGGTCACCTTTCGTTCGGCCGGAGCTGAACCTGGGGTGCCGTGGGAGGAGTTCCTAGAAAGGGATTGCCCGCACGGTTTTCGCTTTGAGAGAACACGCAGCCTCGGCCCACGACGACAATCCTGCCGTGCAGAGACGCCGGGCCGCTAGTGCTGTTCAGGCAGCTTTGAAGCCAAGCGCAAGGCGCCTCCAAACGGGGAGAAAGCGTACTCTCCCCTCGGCGTCCCACGTTCAAGCTGAATGACGCAGCATGTTTCTCGGAAGGCTCTGCCGAGCTATCTAGTACAAGGGAGAGAGTGCCTGCCTCCGCTGAGAAAGGTTTCGACGTGGGGATTGCTGGACGTGAGGAAGAGCGTTCCCCAGGCCGTGCAAAGTTGAGGCTTTGGTGGTTCTGGATGGTCCCAGGGGTCCAGAATTGTCCCTGGGAAAGCCGTCCTCTTTTTCCTTCTCCGGCTGGAAGTAAACAGCTGGCAACCGACTGCCGTACGCAGACGTCCTGGGGGAGCCCGCCGGTTTCATTTGGGACGCACCTTGGTGTCTCACAGAAGAGCCCAAATTCCTACCTGGGGGCACACCAGCATGGAATGTAAGGCTGTTTACAACTGCGTAGCCTGAGGCCGTTGGAAGGCCGTACAGTCGAGAGCTTTCGAGCGAACAGGGCAGCGCTTCGCCATCGTCGTTGCACGTTCACGGAGCTTAATCAAACGAATGCATTTACTTCCTGTGGCTCAAACGCAACAGAGGAGTCGGAAGGCATACAGTGCCCTCTGACAGTTGTTACAACGAACGTGAGTGCACAGTGTCTCGTGAACTAAATCCCTAGCACTGTTGAAGCATTCCGTTAACGCATGCTTCTTCGCTCCTATGGCACTCCGAGGTGTTACTGACGGGGGACATCTGGACTTTTACTTGAGGCCTGGGGGCGGGGGGGGGGGGTGGGGGGGGCTCACAATTCTTTTGTCGGCGAGCTCCGGAGTGCTCTTGCTGAAGCTCCCAGCAGGGAACTGAGAGCGGCAGGCCTCACACGAGTACACTCAGACGGCTTCCGTCACGAGTAAACTCAGGCCTCTTATGTGAGGCCTTCCGGCAGCAAAGAGAAGGTGGGCGCGAGGAGTGTGCTTCAGGCAGCTTGGGACCCGCCACTGCCTCGTCTACCACGGAGGGGAATAAGGTTTGCCCAGGGTCGCCCAGTTTCAAAGCGGAGCTCACGTAGTTACCCTCAGTGGTTTCTGATTACCTCAAGGAAACCCACGGGAGGAACAGGGCCCTTCCATGGAGGCCCTTTTGGGCACAGGGACCTCTGCGTGGGATCTAGTGGGTAAGTATGGCAGTACCTTAGGTAGGCCTCAGTGACCAAGGCTGTCGTCTGGCTCATGCCTTAGCTGTGTTAAGTGTGGACAACGTGCTGGTCCTCAGGCTGGGCCCACAGCCTAGCTTTCGCTTCTGTGAGAGTGCTGTCCCGAGTCCCCTCCTGGAGCCAGTCGTCAGCACGGTGCCTTTTGGCACTGCAGTTCTCTTTCAGTCAAGGAGGCCGTGCGACTGGCAGAGGGAGCCTGCGCGGCACTGCCTTCGCGAGGCTCTTTGACGACTGGGGCGCTCAACCCGGGCAAGCCGGAGAGCGGTACGTTGCCCTTGCTATGAATGTGAAGCGCTTTCTCCAGGGGCCTGTTTAGGCTAAGGTTCCTCAGAAGCCAGGAGCCGCCGTTCCGGCACGGAGAGAAGTCATCCTGCGAAATTGGCGAACGAGCTCCTATCCCGTGTGCCCCCAGGAGCGTCGCGGGGTTGAGGCACTCCGTGGTGGAGTATGGCCTCATGGAAACCACCGCACACCCAACTCCCCCGGCGTGAAACACTGGAACTTACCTTGAGGCCTGAGGTCACCTTTCGTTCGGCCGGAGCTGAACCTGGGGTGCCGTGGGAGGAGTTCCTAGAAAGGGATTGCCCGCACGGTTTTCGCTTTGAGAGAACACGCAGCCTCGGCCCACGACGACAATCCTGCCGTGCAGAGACGCCGGGCCGCTAGTGCTGTTCAGGCAGCTTTGAAGCCAAGCGCAAGGCGCCTCCAAACGGGGAGAAAGCGTACTCTCCCCTCGGCGTCCCACGTTCAAGCTGAATGACGCAGCATGTTTCTCGGAAGGCTCTGCCGAGCTATCTAGTACAAGGGAGAGAGTGCCTGCCTCCGCTGAGAAAGGTTTCGACGTGGGGATTGCTGGACGTGAGGAAGAGCGTTCCCCAGGCCGTGCAAAGTTGAGGCTTTGGTGGTTCTGGATGGTCCCAGGGGTCCAGAATTGTCCCTGGGAAAGCCGTCCTCTTTTTCCTTCTCCGGCTGGAAGTAAACAGCTGGCAACCGACTGCCGTACGCAGACGTCCTGGGGGAGCCCGCCGGTTTCATTTGGGACGCACCTTGGTGTCTCACAGAAGAGCCCAAATTCCTACCTGGGGGCACACCAGCATGGAACGTAAGGCTGTTTACAACTGCGTAGCCTGAGGCCGTTGGAAGGCCGTACAGTCGAGAGCTTTCGAGCGAACAGGGCAGCGCTTCGCCATCGTCGTTGCACGTTCACGGAGCTTAATCAAACGAATGCATTTACTTCCTGTGGCTCAAACGCAACAGAGGAGTCGGAAGGCATACAGTGCCCTCTGACAGTTGTTACAACGAACGTGAGTGCACAGTGTCTCGTGAACTAAATCCCTAGCACTGTTGAAGCATTCCGTTAACGCATGCTTCTTCGCTCCTATGGCACTCCGAGGTGTTACTGACGGGGGACATCTGGACTTTTACTTGAGGCCTGGGGGCGGGGGGGGGGGTGGGGGGGGCTCACAATTCTTTTGTCGGCGAGCTCCGGAGTGCTCTTGCTGAAGCTCCCAGCAGGGAACTGAGAGCGGCAGGCCTCACACGAGTACACTCAGACGGCTTCCGTCACGAGTAAACTCAGGCCTCTTATGTGAGGCCTTCCGGCAGCAAAGAGAAGGTGGGCGCGAGGAGTGTGCTTCAGGCAGCTTGGGACCCGCCACTGCCTCGTCTACCACGGAGGGGAATAAGGTTTGCCCAGGGTCGCCCAGTTTCAAAGCGGAGCTCACGTAGTTACCCTCAGTGGTTTCTGATTACCTCAAGGAAACCCACGGGAGGAACAGGGCCCTTCCATGGAGGCCCTTTTGGGCACAGGGACCTCTGCGTGGGATCTAGTGGGTAAGTATGGCAGTACCTTAGGTAGGCCTCAGTGACCAAGGCTGTCGTCTGGCTCATGCCTTAGCTGTGTTAAGTGTGGACAACGTGCTGGTCCTCAGGCTGGGCCCACAGCCTAGCTTTCGCTTCTGTGAGAGTGCTGTCCCGAGTCCCCTCCTGGAGCCAGTCGTCAGCACGGTGCCTTTTGGCACTGCAGTTCTCTTTCAGTCAAGGAGGCCGTGCGACTGGCAGAGGGAGCCTGCGCAGCACTGCCTTCGCGAGGCTCTTTGACGACTGGGGCGCTCAACCCGGGCAAGCCGGAGAGCGGTACGTTGCCCTTGCTATGAATGTGAAGCGCTTTCTCCAGGGGCCTGTTTAGGCTAAGGTTCCTCAGAAGCCAGGAGCCGCCGTTCCGGCACGGAGAGAAGTCATCCTGCGAAATTGGCGAACGAGCTCCTATCCCGTGTGCCCCCAGGAGCGTCGCGGGGTTGAGGCACTCCGTGGTGGAGTATGGCCTCATGGAAACCACCGCACACCCAACTCCCCCGGCGTGAAACACTGGAACTTACCTTGAGGCCTGAGGTCACCTTGCGTTCGGCCGGAGCTGAACCTGGGGTGCCGTGGGAGGAGTTCCTAGAAAGGGATTGCCCGCACGGTTTTCGCTTTGAGAGAACACGCAGCCTCGGCCCACGACGACAATCCTGCCGTGCAGAGACGCCGGGCCGCTAGTGCTGTTCAGGCAGCTTTGAAGCCAAGCGCAAGGCGCCTCCAAACGGGGAGAAAGCGTACTCTCCCCTCGGCGTCCCACGTTCAAGCTGAATGACGCAGCATGTTTCTCGGAAGGCTCTGCCGAGCTATCTAGTACAAGGGAGAGAGTGCCTGCCTCCGCTGAGAAAGGTTTCGACGTGGGGATTGCTGGACGTGAGGAAGAGCGTTCCCCAGGCCGTGCAAAGTTGAGGCTTTGGTGGTTCTGGATGGTCCCAGGGGTCCAGAATTGTCCCTGGGAAAGCCGTCCTCTTTTTCCTTCTCCGGCTGGAAGTAAACAGCTGGCAACCGACTGCCGTACGCAGACGTCCTGGGGGAGCCCGCCGGTTTCATTTGGGACGCACCTTGGTGTCTCACAGAAGAGCCCAAATTCCTACCTGGGGGCACACCAGCATGGAATGTAAGGCTGTTTACAACTGCGTAGCCTGAGGCCGTTGGAAGGCCGTACAGTCGAGAGCTTTCGAGCGAACAGGGCAGCGCTTCGCCATCGTCGTTGCACGTTCACGGAGCTTAATCAAACGAATGCATTTACTTCCTGTGGCTCAAACGCAACAGAGGAGTCGGAAGGCATACAGTGCCCTCTGACAGTTGTTACAACGAACGTGAGTGCACAGTGTCTCGTGAACTAAATCCCTAGCACTGTTGAAGCATTCCGTTAACGCATGCTTCTTCGCTCCTATGGCACTCCGAGGTGTTACTGACGGGGGACATCTGGACTTTTACTTGAGGCCTGGGGGCGGGGGGGGGGGTGGGGGGGGCTCACAATTCTTTTGTCGGCGAGCTCCGGAGTGCTCTTGCTGAAGCTCCCAGCAGGGAACTGAGAGCGGCAGGCCTCACACGAGTACACTCAGACGGCTTCCGTCACGAGTAAACTCAGGCCTCTTATGTGAGGCCTTCCGGCAGCAAAGAGAAGGTGGGCGCGAGGAGTGTGCTTCAGGCAGCTTGGGACCCGCCACTGCCTCGTCTACCACGGAGGGGAATAAGGTTTGCCCAGGGTCGCCCAGTTTCAAAGCGGAGCTCACGTAGTTACCCTCAGTGGTTTCTGATTACCTCAAGGAAACCCACGGGAGGAACAGGGCCCTTCCATGGAGGCCCTTTTGGGCACAGGGACCTCTGCGTGGGATCTAGTGGGTAAGTATGGCAGTACCTTAGGTAGGCCTCAGTGACCAAGGCTGTCGTCTGGCTCATGCCTTAGCTGTGTTAAGTGTGGACAAGGTGCTGGTCCTCAGGCTGGGCCCACAGCCTAGCTTTCGCTTCTGTGAGAGTGCTGTCCCGAGTCCCCTCCTGGAGCCAGTCGTCAGCACGGTGCCTTTTGGCACTGCAGTTCTCTTTCAGTCAAGGAGGCCGTGCGACTGGCAGAGGGAGCCTGCGCAGCACTGCCTTCGCGAGGCTCTTTGACGACTGGGGCGCTCAACCCGGGCAAGCCGGAGAGCGGTACGTTGCCCTTGCTATGAATGTGAAGCGCTTTCTCCAGGGGCCTGTTTAGGCTAAGGTTCCTCAGAAGCCAGGAGCCGCCGTTCCGGCACGGAGAGAAGTCATCCTGCGAAATTGGCGAACGAGCTCCTATCCCGTGTGCCCCCAGGAGCGTCGCGGGGTTGAGGCACTCCGTGGTGGAGTATGGCCTCATGGAAACCACCGCACACCCAACTCCCCCGGCGTGAAACACTGGAACTTACCTTGAGGCCTGAGGTCACCTTTCGTTCGGCCGGAGCTGAACCTGGGGTGCCGTGGGAGGAGTTCCTAGAAAGGGATTGCCCGCACGGTTTTCGCTTTGAGAGAACACGCAGCCTCGGCCCACGACGACAATCCTGCCGTGCAGAGACGCCGGGCCGCTAGTGCTGTTCAGGCAGCTTTGAAGCCAAGCGCAAGGCGCCTCCAAACGGGGAGAAAGCGTACTCTCCCCTCGGCGTCCCACGTTCAAGCTGAATGACGCAGCATGTTTCTCGGAAGGCTCTGCCGAGCTATCTAGTACAAGGGAGAGAGTGCCTGCCTCCGCTGAGAAAGGTTTCGACGTGGGGATTGCTGGACGTGAGGAAGAGCGTTCCCCAGGCCGTGCAAAGTTGAGGCTTTGGTGGTTCTGGATGGTCCCAGGGGTCCAGAATTGTCCCTGGGAAAGCCGTCCTCTTTTTCCTTCTCCGGCTGGAAGTAAACAGCTGGCAACCGACTGCCGTACGCAGACGTCCTGGGGGAGCCCGCCGGTTTCATTTGGGACGCACCTTGGTGTCTCACAGAAGAGCCCAAATTCCTACCTGGGGGCACACCAGCATGGAATGTAAGGCTGTTTACAACTGCGTAGCCTGAGGCCGTTGGAAGGCCGTACAGTCGAGAGCTTTCGAGCGAACAGGGCAGCGCTTCGCCATCGTCGTTGCACGTTCACGGAGCTTAATCAAACGAATGCATTTACTTCCTGTGGCTCAAACGCAACAGAGGAGTCGGAAGGCATACAGTGCCCTCTGACAGTTGTTACAACGAACGTGAGTGCACAGTGTCTCGTGAACTAAATCCCTAGCACTGTTGAAGCATTCCGTTAACGCATGCTTCTTCGCTCCTATGGCACTCCGAGGTGTTACTGACGGGGGACATCTGGACTTTTACTTGAGGCCTGGGGGCGGGGGGGGGGGGTGGGGGGGGCTCACAATTCTTTTGTCGGCGAGCTCCGGAGTGCTCTTGCTGAAGCTCCCAGCAGGGAACTGAGAGCGGCAGGCCTCACACGAGTACACTCAGACGGCTTCCGTCACGAGTAAACTCAGGCCTCTTATGTGAGGCCTTCCGGCAGCAAAGAGAAGGTGGGCGCGAGGAGTGTGCTTCAGGCAGCTTGGGACCCGCCACTGCCTCGTCTACCACGGAGGGGAATAAGGTTTGCCCAGGGTCGCCCAGTTTCAAAGCGGAGCTCACGTAGTTACCCTCAGTGGTTTCTGATTACCTCAAGGAAACCCACGGGAGGAACAGGGCCCTTCCATGGAGGCCCTTTTGGGCACAGGGACCTCTGCGTGGGATCTAGTGGGTAAGTATGGCAGTACCTTAGGTAGGCCTCAGTGACCAAGGCTGTCGTCTGGCTCATGCCTTAGCTGTGTTAAGTGTGGACAACGTGCTGGTCCTCAGGCTGGGCCCACAGCCTAGCTTTCGCTTCTGTGAGAGTGCTGTCCCGAGTCCCCTCCTGGAGCCAGTCGTCAGCACGGTGCCTTTTGGCACTGCAGTTCTCTTTCAGTCAAGGAGGCCGTGCGACTGGCAGAGGGAGCCTGCGCAGCACTGCCTTCGCGAGGCTCTTTGACGACTGGGGCGCTCAACCCGGGCAAGCCGGAGAGCGGTACGTTGCCCTTGCTATGAATGTGAAGCGCTTTCTCCAGGGGCCTGTTTAGGCTAAGGTTCCTCAGAAGCCAGGAGCCGCCGTTCCGGCACGGAGAGAAGTCATCCTGCGAAATTGGCGAACGAGCTCCTATCCCGTGTGCCCCCAGGAGCGTCGCGGGGTTGAGGCACTCCGTGGTGGAGTATGGCCTCATGGAAACCACCGCACACCCAACTCCCCCGGCGTGAAACACTGGAACTTACCTTGAGGCCTGAGGTCACCTTTCGTTCGGCCGGAGCTGAACCTGGGGTGCCGTGGGAGGAGTTCCTAGAAAGGGATTGCCCGCACGGTTTTCGCTTTGAGAGAACACGCAGCCTCGGCCCACGACGACAATCCTGCCGTGCAGAGACGCCGGGCCGCTAGTGCTGTTCAGGCAGCTTTGAAGCCAAGCGCAAGGCGCCTCCAAACGGGGAGAAAGCGTACTCTCCCCTCGGCGTCCCACGTTCAAGCTGAATGACGCAGCATGTTTCTCGGAAGGCTCTGCCGAGCTATCTAGTACAAGGGAGAGAGTGCCTGCCTCCGCTGAGAAAGGTTTCGACGTGGGGATTGCTGGACGTGAGGAAGAGCGTTCCCCAGGCCGTGCAAAGTTGAGGCTTTGGTGGTTCTGGATGGTCCCAGGGGTCCAGAATTGTCCCTGGGAAAGCCGTCCTCTTTTTCCTTCTCCGGCTGGAAGTAAACAGCTGGCAACCGACTGCCGTACGCAGACGTCCTGGGGGAGCCCGCCGGTTTCATTTGGGACGCACCTTGGTGTCTCACAGAAGAGCCCAAATTCCTACCTGGGGGCACACCAGCATGGAATGTAAGGCTGTTTACAACTGCGTAGCCTGAGGCCGTTGGAAGGCCGTACAGTCGAGAGCTTTCGAGCGAACAGGGCAGCGCTTCGCCATCGTCGTTGCACGTTCACGGAGCTTAATCAAACGAATGCATTTACTTCCTGTGGCTCAAACGCAACAGAGGAGTCGGAAGGCATACAGTGCCCTCTGACAGTTGTTACAACGAACGTGAGTGCACAGTGTCTCGTGAACTAAATCCCTAGCACTGTTGAAGCATTCCGTTAACGCATGCTTCTTCGCTCCTATGGCACTCCGAGGTGTTACTGACGGGGGACATCTGGACTTTTACTTGAGGCCTGGGGGCGGGGGGGGGGGGGTGGGGGGGGCTCACAATTCTTTTGTCGGCGAGCTCCGGAGTGCTCTTGCTGAAGCTCCCAGCAGGGAACTGAGAGCGGCAGGCCTCACACGAGTACACTCAGACGGCTTCCGTCACGAGTAAACTCAGGCCTCTTATGTGAGGCCTTCCGGCAGCAAAGAGAAGGTGGGCGCGAGGAGTGTGCTTCAGGCAGCTTGGGACCCGCCACTGCCTCGTCTACCACGGAGGGGAATAAGGTTTGCCCAGGGTCGCCCAGTTTCAAAGCGGAGCTCACGTAGTTACCCTCAGTGGTTTCTGATTACCTCAAGGAAACCCACGGGAGGAACAGGGCCCTTCCATGGAGGCCCTTTTGGGCACAGGGACCTCTGCGTGGGATCTAGTGGGTAAGTATGGCAGTACCTTAGGTAGGCCTCAGTGACCAAGGCTGTCGTCTGGCTCATGCCTTAGCTGTGTTAAGTGTGGACAACGTGCTGGTCCTCAGGCTGGGCCCACAGCCTAGCTTTCGCTTCTGTGAGAGTGCTGTCCCGAGTCCCCTCCTGGAGCCAGTCGTCAGCACGGTGCCTTTTGGCACTGCAGTTCTCTTTCAGTCAAGGAGGCCGTGCGACTGGCAGAGGGAGCCTGCGCAGCACTGCCTTCGCGAGGCTCTTTGACGACTGGGGCGCTCAACCCGGGCAAGCCGGAGAGCGGTACGTTGCCCTTGCTATGAATGTGAAGCGCTTTCTCCAGGGGCCTGTTTAGGCTAAGGTTCCTCAGAAGCCAGGAGCCGCCGTTCCGGCACGGAGAGAAGTCATCCTGCGAAATTGGCGAACGAGCTCCTATCCCGTGTGCCCCCAGGAGCGTCGCGGGGTTGAGGCACTCCGTGGTGGAGTATGGCCTCATGGAAACCACCGCACACCCAACTCCCCCGGCGTGAAACACTGGAACTTACCTTGAGGCCTGAGGTCACCTTGCGTTCGGCCGGAGCTGAACCTGGGGTGCCGTGGGAGGAGTTCCTAGAAAGGGATTGCCCGCACGGTTTTCGCTTTGAGAGAACACGCAGCCTCGGCCCACGACGACAATCCTGCCGTGCAGAGACGCCGGGCCGCTAGTGCTGTTCAGGCAGCTTTGAAGCCAAGCGCAAGGCGCCTCCAAACGGGGAGAAAGCGTACTCTCCCCTCGGCGTCCCACGTTCAAGCTGAATGACGCAGCATGTTTCTCGGAAGGCTCTGCCGAGCTATCTAGTACAAGGGAGAGAGTGCCTGCCTCCGCTGAGAAAGGTTTCGACGTGGGGATTGCTGGACGTGAGGAAGAGCGTTCCCCAGGCCGTGCAAAGTTGAGGCTTTGGTGGTTCTGGATGGTCCCAGGGGTCCAGAATTGTCCCTGGGAAAGCCGTCCTCTTTTTCCTTCTCCGGCTGGAAGTAAACAGCTGGCAACCGACTGCCGTACGCAGACGTCCTGGGGGAGCCCGCCGGTTTCATTTGGGACGCACCTTGGTGTCTCACAGAAGAGCCCAAATTCCTACCTGGGGGCACACCAGCATGGAATGTAAGGCTGTTTACAACTGCGTAGCCTGAGGCCGTTGGAAGGCCGTACAGTCGAGAGCTTTCGAGCGAACAGGGCAGCGCTTCGCCATCGTCGTTGCACGTTCACGGAGCTTAATCAAACGAATGCATTTACTTCCTGTGGCTCAAACGCAACAGAGGAGTCGGAAGGCATACAGTGCCCTCTGACAGTTGTTACAACGAACGTGAGTGCACAGTGTCTCGTGAACTAAATCCCTAGCACTGTTGAAGCATTCCGTTAACGCATGCTTCTTCGCTCCTATGGCACTCCGAGGTGTTACTGACGGGGGACATCTGGACTTTTACTTGAGGCCTGGGGGCGGGGGGGGGGGTGGGGGGGGCTCACAATTCTTTTGTCGGCGAGCTCCGGAGTGCTCTTGCTGAAGCTCCCAGCAGGGAACTGAGAGCGGCAGGCCTCACACGAGTACACTCAGACGGCTTCCGTCACGAGTAAACTCAGGCCTCTTATGTGAGGCCTTCCGGCAGCAAAGAGAAGGTGGGCGCGAGGAGTGTGCTTCAGGCAGCTTGGGACCCGCCACTGCCTCGTCTACCACGGAGGGGAATAAGGTTTGCCCAGGGTCGCCCAGTTTCAAAGCGGAGCTCACGTAGTTACCCTCAGTGGTTTCTGATTACCTCAAGGAAACCCACGGGAGGAACAGGGCCCTTCCATGGAGGCCCTTTTGGGCACAGGGACCTCTGCGTGGGATCTAGTGGGTAAGTATGGCAGTACCTTAGGTAGGCCTCAGTGACCAAGGCTGTCGTCTGGCTCATGCCTTAGCTGTGTTAAGTGTGGACAAGGTGCTGGTCCTCAGGCTGGGCCCACAGCCTAGCTTTCGCTTCTGTGAGAGTGCTGTCCCGAGTCCCCTCCTGGAGCCAGTCGTCAGCACGGTGCCTTTTGGCACTGCAGTTCTCTTTCAGTCAAGGAGGCCGTGCGACTGGCAGAGGGAGCCTGCGCAGCACTGCCTTCGCGAGGCTCTTTGACGACTGGGGCGCTCAACCCGGGCAAGCCGGAGAGCGGTACGTTGCCCTTGCTATGAATGTGAAGCGCTTTCTCCAGGGGCCTGTTTAGGCTAAGGTTCCTCAGAAGCCAGGAGCCGCCGTTCCGGCACGGAGAGAAGTCATCCTGCGAAATTGGCGAACGAGCTCCTATCCCGTGTGCCCCCAGGAGCGTCGCGGGGTTGAGGCACTCCGTGGTGGAGTATGGCCTCATGGAAACCACCGCACACCCAACTCCCCCGGCGTGAAACACTGGAACTTACCTTGAGGCCTGAGGTCACCTTTCGTTCGGCCGGAGCTGAACCTGGGGTGCCGTGGGAGGAGTTCCTAGAAAGGGATTGCCCGCACGGTTTTCGCTTTGAGAGAACACGCAGCCTCGGCCCACGACGACAATCCTGCCGTGCAGAGACGCCGGGCCGCTAGTGCTGTTCAGGCAGCTTTGAAGCCAAGCGCAAGGCGCCTCCAAACGGGGAGAAAGCGTACTCTCCCCTCGGCGTCCCACGTTCAAGCTGAATGACGCAGCATGTTTCTCGGAAGGCTCTGCCGAGCTATCTAGTACAAGGGAGAGAGTGCCTGCCTCCGCTGAGAAAGGTTTCGACGTGGGGATTGCTGGACGTGAGGAAGAGCGTTCCCCAGGCCGTGCAAAGTTGAGGCTTTGGTGGTTCTGGATGGTCCCAGGGGTCCAGAATTGTCCCTGGGAAAGCCGTCCTCTTTTTCCTTCTCCGGCTGGAAGTAAACAGCTGGCAACCGACTGCCGTACGCAGACGTCCTGGGGGAGCCCGCCGGTTTCATTTGGGACGCACCTTGGTGTCTCACAGAAGAGCCCAAATTCCTACCTGGGGGCACACCAGCATGGAATGTAAGGCTGTTTACAACTGCGTAGCCTGAGGCCGTTGGAAGGCCGTACAGTCGAGAGCTTTCGAGCGAACAGGGCAGCGCTTCGCCATCGTCGTTGCACGTTCACGGAGCTTAATCAAACGAATGCATTTACTTCCTGTGGCTCAAACGCAACAGAGGAGTCGGAAGGCATACAGTGCCCTCTGACAGTTGTTACAACGAACGTGAGTGCACAGTGTCTCGTGAACTAAATCCCTAGCACTGTTGAAGCATTCCGTTAACGCATGCTTCTTCGCTCCTATGGCACTCCGAGGTGTTACTGACGGGGGACATCTGGACTTTTACTTGAGGCCTGGGGGCGGGGGGGGGGGGGTGGGGGGGGCTCACAATTCTTTTGTCGGCGAGCTCCGGAGTGCTCTTGCTGAAGCTCCCAGCAGGGAACTGAGAGCGGCAGGCCTCACACGAGTACACTCAGACGGCTTCCGTCACGAGTAAACTCAGGCCTCTTATGTGAGGCCTTCCGGCAGCAAAGAGAAGGTGGGCGCGAGGAGTGTGCTTCAGGCAGCTTGGGACCCGCCACTGCCTCGTCTACCACGGAGGGGAATAAGGTTTGCCCAGGGTCGCCCAGTTTCAAAGCGGAGCTCACGTAGTTACCCTCAGTGGTTTCTGATTACCTCAAGGAAACCCACGGGAGGAACAGGGCCCTTCCATGGAGGCCCTTTTGGGCACAGGGACCTCTGCGTGGGATCTAGTGGGTAAGTATGGCAGTACCTTAGGTAGGCCTCAGTGACCAAGGCTGTCGTCTGGCTCATGCCTTAGCTGTGTTAAGTGTGGACAACGTGCTGGTCCTCAGGCTGGGCCCACAGCCTAGCTTTCGCTTCTGTGAGAGTGCTGTCCCGAGTCCCCTCCTGGAGCCAGTCGTCAGCACGGTGCCTTTTGGCACTGCAGTTCTCTTTCAGTCAAGGAGGCCGTGCGACTGGCAGAGGGAGCCTGCGCAGCACTGCCTTCGCGAGGCTCTTTGACGACTGGGGCGCTCAACCCGGGCAAGCCGGAGAGCGGTACGTTGCCCTTGCTATGAATGTGAAGCGCTTTCTCCAGGGGCCTGTTTAGGCTAAGGTTCCTCAGAAGCCAGGAGCCGCCGTTCCGGCACGGAGGGAAGTCATCCTGCGAAATTGGCGAACGAGCTCCTATCCCGTGTGCCCCCAGGAGCGTCGCGGGGTTGAGGCACTCCGTGGTGGAGTATGGCCTCATGGAAACCACCGCACACCCAACTCCCCCGGCGTGAAACACTGGAACTTACCTTGAGGCCTGAGGTCACCTTTCGTTCGGCCGGAGCTGAACCTGGGGTGCCGTGGGAGGAGTTCCTAGAAAGGGATTGCCCGCACGGTTTTCGCTTTGAGAGAACACGCAGCCTCGGCCCACGACGACAATCCTGCCGTGCAGAGACGCCGGGCCGCTAGTGCTGTTCAGGCAGCTTTGAAGCCAAGCGCAAGGCGCCTCCAAACGGGGAGAAAGCGTACTCTCCCCTCGGCGTCCCACGTTCAAGCTGAATGACGCAGCATGTTTCTCGGAAGGCTCTGCCGAGCTATCTAGTACAAGGGAGAGAGTGCCTGCCTCCGCTGAGAAAGGTTTCGACGTGGGGATTGCTGGACGTGAGGAAGAGCGTTCCCCAGGCCGTGCAAAGTTGAGGCTTTGGTGGTTCTGGATGGTCCCAGGGGTCCAGAATTGTCCCTGGGAAAGCCGTCCTCTTTTTCCTTCTCCGGCTGGAAGTAAACAGCTGGCAACCGACTGCCGTACGCAGACGTCCTGGGGGAGCCCGCCGGTTTCATTTGGGACGCACCTTGGTGTCTCACAGAAGAGCCCAAATTCCTACCTGGGGGCACACCAGCATGGAATGTAAGGCTGTTTACAACTGCGTAGCCTGAGGCCGTTGGAAGGCCGTACAGTCGAGAGCTTTCGAGCGAACAGGGCAGCGCTTCGCCATCGTCGTTGCACGTTCACGGAGCTTAATCAAACGAATGCATTTACTTCCTGTGGCTCAAACGCAACAGAGGAGTCGGAAGGCATACAGTGCCCTCTGACAGTTGTTACAACGAACGTGAGTGCACAGTGTCTCGTGAACTAAATCCCTAGCACTGTTGAAGCATTCCGTTAACGCATGCTTCTTCGCTCCTATGGCACTCCGAGGTGTTACTGACGGGGGACATCTGGACTTTTACTTGAGGCCTGGGGGCGGGGGGGGTGGGGGGGCTCACAATTCTTTTGTCGGCGAGCTCCGGAGTGCTCTTGCTGAAGCTCCCAGCAAGGAACTGAGAGCGGCAGGCCTCACACGAGTACACTCAGACGGCTTCCGTCACGAGTAAACTCAGGCCTCTTATGTGAGGCCTTCCGGCAGCAAAGAGAAGGTGGGCGCGAGGAGTGTGCTTCAGGCAGCTTAGGACCCGCCACTGCCTCGTCTACCACGGAGGGGAATAAGGTTTGCCCAGGGTCGCCCAGTTTCAAAGCGGAGCTCACGTAGTTACCCTCAGTGGTTTCTGATTACCTCAAGGAAACCCACGGGAGGAACAGGGCCCTTCCATGGAGGCCCTTTTGGGCACAGGGACCTCTGCGTGGGATCTAGTGGGTAAGTATGGCAGTACCTTAGGTAGGCCTCAGTGACCAAGGCTGTCGTCTGGCTCATGCCTTAGCTGTGTTAAGTGTGGACAACGTGCTGGTCCTCAGGCTGGGCCCACAGCCTAGCTTTCGCTTCTGTGAGAGTGCTGTCCCGAGTCCCCTCCTGGAGCCAGTCGTCAGCACGGTGCCTTTTGGCACTGCAGTTCTCTTTCAGTCAAGGAGGCCGTGCGACTGGCAGAGGGAGCCTGCGCAGCACTGCCTTCGCGAGGCTCTTTGACGACTGGGGCGCTCAACCCGGGCAAGCCGGAGAGCGGTACGTTGCCCTTGCTATGAATGTGAAGCGCTTTCTCCAGGGGCCTGTTTAGGCTAAGGTTCCTCAGAAGCCAGGAGCCGCCGTTCCGGCACGGAGAGAAGTCATCCTGCGAAATTGGCGAACGAGCTCCTATCCCGTGTGCCCCCAGGAGCGTCGCGGGGTTGAGGCACTCCGTGGTGGAGTATGGCCTCATGGAAACCACCGCACACCCAACTCCCCCGGCGTGAAACACTGGAACTTACCTTGAGGCCTGAGGTCACCTTTCGTTCGGCCGGAGCTGAACCTGGGGTGCCGTGGGAGGAGTTCCTAGAAAGGGATTGCCCGCACGGTTTTCGCTTTGAGAGAACACGCAGCCTCGGCCCACGACGACAATCCTGCCGTGCAGAGACGCCGGGCCGCTAGTGCTGTTCAGGCAGCTTTGAAGCCAAGCGCAAGGCGCCTCCAAACGGGGAGAAAGCGTACTCTCCCCTCGGCGTCCCACGTTCAAGCTGAATGACGCAGCATGTTTCTCGGAAGGCTCTGCCGAGCTATCTAGTACAAGGGAGAGAGTGCCTGCCTCCGCTGAGAAAGGTTTCGACGTGGGGATTGCTGGACGTGAGGAAGAGCGTTCCCCAGGCCGTGCAAAGTTGAGGCTTTGGTGGTTCTGGATGGTCCCAGGGGTCCAGAATTGTCCCTGGGAAAGCCGTCCTCTTTTTCCTTCTCCGGCTGGAAGTAAACAGCTGGCAACCGACTGCCGTACGCAGACGTCCTGGGGGAGCCCGCCGGTTTCATTTGGGACGCACCTTGGTGTCTCACAGAAGAGCCCAAATTCCTACCTGGGGGCACACCAGCATGGAATGTAAGGCTGTTTACAACTGCGTAGCCTGAGGCCGTTGGAAGGCCGTACAGTCGAGAGCTTTCGAGCGAACAGGGCAGCGCTTCGCCATCGTCGTTGCACGTTCACGGAGCTTAATCAAACGAATGCATTTACTTCCTGTGGCTCAAACGCAACAGAGGAGTCGGAAGGCATAAAGTGTCCTCTGACAGTTGTTACAACGAACGTGAGTGCACAGTGTCTCGTGAACTAAATCCCTAGCACTGTTGAAGCATTCCGTTAACGCATGCTTCTTCGCTCCTATGGCACTCCGAGGTGTTACTGACGGGGGACATCTGGACTTTTACTTGAGGCCTGGGGGCGGGGGGGGTGGGGGGGGCTCACAATTCTTTTGTCGGCGAGCTCCGGAGTGCTCTTGCTGAAGCTCCCAGCAGGGAACTGAGAGCGGCAGGCCTCACACGAGTACACTCAGACGGCTTCCGTCACGAGTAAACTCAGGCCTCTTATGTGAGGCCTTCCGGCAGCAAAGAGAAGGTGGGCGCGAGGAGTGTGCTTCAGGCAGCTTGGGACCCGCCACTGCCTCGTCTACCACGGAGGGGAATAAGGTTTGCCCAGGGTCGCCCAGTTTCAAAGCGGAGCTCACGTAGTTACCCTCAGTGGTTTCTGATTACCTCAAGGAAACCCACGGGAGGAACAGGGCCCTTCCATGGAGGCCCTTTTGGGCACAGGGACCTCTGCGTGGGATCTAGTGGGTAAGTATGGCAGTACCTTAGGTAGGCCTCAGTGACCAAGGCTGTCGTCTGGCTCATGCCTTAGCTGTGTTAAGTGTGGACAAGGTGCTGGTCCTCAGGCTGGGCCCACAGCCTAGCTTTCGCTTCTGTGAGAGTGCTGTCCCGAGTCCCCTCCTGGAGCCAGTCGTCAGCACGGTGCCTTTTGGCACTGCAGTTCTCTTTCAGTCAAGGAGGCCGTGCGACTGGCAGAGGGAGCCTGCGCAGCACTGCCTTCGCGAGGCTCTTTGACGACTGGGGCGCTCAACCCGGGCAAGCCGGAGAGCGGTACGTTGCCCT
The DNA here is from genome assembly GCF_949774975.1 of Lagenorhynchus albirostris. Classification (NCBI taxonomy): domain Eukaryota; kingdom Metazoa; phylum Chordata; class Mammalia; order Artiodactyla; family Delphinidae; genus Lagenorhynchus; species Lagenorhynchus albirostris. Next base: position 22,686,509 of record NC_083113.1, on the reverse strand, counting down.
TGCTATGAATGTGAAGCGCTTTCTCCAGGGGCCTGTTTAGGCTAAGGTTCCTCAGAAGCCAGGAGCCGCCGTTCCGGCACGGAGGGAAGTCATCCTGCGAAATTGGCGAACGAGCTCCTATCCCGTGTGCCCCCAGGAGCGTCGCGGGGTTGAGGCACTCCGTGGTGGAGTATGGCCTCATGGAAACCACCGCACACCCAACTCCCCCGGCGTGAAACACTGGAACTTACCTTGAGGCCTGAGGTCACCTTTCGTTCGGCCGGAGCTGAACCTGGGGTGCCGTGGGAGGAGTTCCTAGAAAGGGATTGCCCGCACGGTTTTCGCTTTGAGAGAACACGCAGCCTCGGCCCACGACGACAATCCTGCCGTGCAGAGACGCCGGGCCGCTAGTGCTGTTCAGGCAGCTTTGAAGCCAAGCGCAAGGCGCCTCCAAACGGGGAGAAAGCGTACTCTCCCCTCGGCGTCCCACGTTCAAGCTGAATGACGCAGCATGTTTCTCGGAAGGCTCTGCCGAGCTATCTAGTACAAGGGAGAGAGTGCCTGCCTCCGCTGAGAAAGGTTTCGACGTGGGGATTGCTGGACGTGAGGAAGAGCGTTCCCCAGGCCGTGCAAAGTTGAGGCTTTGGTGGTTCTGGATGGTCCCAGGGGTCCAGAATTGTCCCTGGGAAAGCCGTCCTCTTTTTCCTTCTCCGGCTGGAAGTAAACAGCTGGCAACCGACTGCCGTACGCAGACGTCCTGGGGGAGCCCGCCGGTTTCATTTGGGACGCACCTTGGTGTCTCACAGAAGAGCCCAAATTCCTACCTGGGGGCACACCAGCATGGAATGTAAGGCTGTTTACAACTGCGTAGCCTGAGGCCGTTGGAAGGCCGTACAGTCGAGAGCTTTCGAGCGAACAGGGCAGCGCTTCGCCATCGTCGTTGCACGTTCACGGAGCTTAATCAAACGAATGCATTTACTTCCTGTGGCTCAAACGCAACAGAGGAGTCGGAAGGCATACAGTGCCCTCTGACAGTTGTTACAACGAACGTGAGTGCACAGTGTCTCGTGAACTAAATCCCTAGCACTGTTGAAGCATTCCGTTAACGCATGCTTCTTCGCTCCTATGGCACTCCGAGGTGTTACTGACGGGGGACATCTGGACTTTTACTTGAGGCCTGGGGGCGGGGGGGGTGGGGGGGGCTCACAATTCTTTTGTCGGCGAGCTCCGGAGTGCTCTTGCTGAAGCTCCCAGCAGGGAACTGAGAGCGGCAGGCCTCACACGAGTACACTCAGACGGCTTCCGTCACGAGTAAACTCAGGCCTCTTATGTGAGGCCTTCCGGCAGCAAAGAGAAGGTGGGCGCGAGGAGTGTGCTTCAGGCAGCTTGGGACCCGCCACTGCCTCGTCTACCACGGAGGGGAATAAGGTTTGCCCAGGGTCGCCCAGTTTCAAAGCGGAGCTCACGTAGTTACCCTCAGTGGTTTCTGATTACCTCAAGGAAACCCACGGGAGGAACAGGGCCCTTCCATGGAGGCCCTTTTGGGCACAGGGACCTCTGCGTGGGATCTAGTGGGTAAGTATGGCAGTACCTTAGGTAGGCCTCAGTGACCAAGGCTGTCGTCTGGCTCATGCCTTAGCTGTGTTAAGTGTGGACAACGTGCTGGTCCTCAGGCTGGGCCCACAGCCTAGCTTTCGCTTCTGTGAGAGTGCTGTCCCGAGTCCCCTCCTGGAGCCAGTCGTCAGCACGGTGCCTTTTGGCACTGCAGTTCTCTTTCAGTCAAGGAGGCCGTGCGACTGGCAGAGGGAGCCTGCGCAGCACTGCCTTCGCGAGGCTCTTTGACGACTGGGGCGCTCAACCCGGGCAAGCCGGAGAGCGGTACGTTGCCCTTGCTATGAATGTGAAGCGCTTTCTCCAGGGGCCTGTTTAGGCTAAGGTTCCTCAGAAGCCAGGAGCCGCCGTTCCGGCACGGAGAGAAGTCATCCTGCGAAATTGGCGAACGAGCTCCTATCCCGTGTGCCCCCAGGAGCGTCGCGGGGTTGAGGCACTCCGTGGTGGAGTATGGCCTCATGGAAACCACCGCACACCCAACTCCCCCGGCGTGAAACACTGGAACTTACCTTGAGGCCTGAGGTCACCTTTCGTTCGGCCGGAGCTGAACCTGGGGTGCCGTGGGAGGAGTTCCTAGAAAGGGATTGCCCGCACGGTTTTCGCTTTGAGAGAACACGCAGCCTCGGCCCACGACGACAATCCTGCCGTGCAGAGACGCCGGGCCGCTAGTGCTGTTCAGGCAGCTTTGAAGCCAAGCGCAAGGCGCCTCCAAACGGGGAGAAAGCGTACTCTCCCCTCGGCGTCCCACGTTCAAGCTGAATGACGCAGCATGTTTCTCGGAAGGCTCTGCCGAGCTATCTAGTACAAGGGAGAGAGTGCCTGCCTCCGCTGAGAAAGGTTTCGACGTGGGGATTGCTGGACGTGAGGAAGAGCGTTCCCCAGGCCGTGCAAAGTTGAGGCTTTGGTGGTTCTGGATGGTCCCAGGGGTCCAGAATTGTCCCTGGGAAAGCCGTCCTCTTTTTCCTTCTCCGGCTGGAAGTAAACAGCTGGCAACCGACCGCCGTACGCAGACGTCCTGGGGGAGCCCGCCGGTTTCATTTGGGACGCACCTTGGTGTCTCACAGAAGAGCCCAAATTCCTACCTGGGGGCACACCAGCATGGAATGTAAGGCTGTTTACAACTGCGTAGCCTGAGGCCGTTGGAAGGCCGTACAGTCGAGAGCTTTCGAGCGAACAGGGCAGCGCTTCGCCATCGTCGTTGCACGTTCACGGAGCTTAATCAAACGAATGCATTTACTTCCTGTGGCTCAAACGCAACAGAGGAGTCGGAAGGCATACAGTGCCCTCTGACAGTTGTTACAACGAACGTGAGTGCACAGTGTCTCGTGAACTAAATCCCTAGCACTGTTGAAGCATTCCGTTAACGCATGCTTCTTCGCTCCTATGGCACTCCGAGGTGTTACTGACGGGGGACATCTGGACTTTTACTTGAGGCCTGGGGGCGGGGGGGGTGGGGGGGGCTCACAATTCTTTTGTCGGCGAGCTCCGGAGTGCTCTTGCTGAAGCTCCCAGCAGGGAACTGAGAGCGGCAGGCCTCACACGAGTACACTCAGACGGCTTCCGTCACGAGTAAACTCAGGCCTCTTATGTGAGGCCTTCCGGCAGCAAAGAGAAGGTGGGCGCGAGGAGTGTGCTTCAGGCAGCTTGGGACCCGCCACTGCCTCGTCTACCACGGAGGGGAATAAGGTTTGCCCAGGGTCGCCCAGTTTCAAAGCGGAGCTCACGTAGTTACCCTCAGTGGTTTCTGATTACCTCAAGGAAACCCACGGGAGGAACAGGGCCCTTCCATGGAGGCCCTTTTGGGCACAGGGACCTCTGCGTGGGATCTAGTGGGTAAGTATGGCAGTACCTTAGGTAGGCCTCAGTGACCAAGGCTGTCGTCTGGCTCATGCCTTAGCTGTGTTAAGTGTGGACAACGTGCTGGTCCTCAGGCTGGGCCCACAGCCTAGCTTTCGCTTCTGTGAGAGTGCTGTCCCGAGTCCCCTCCTGGAGCCAGTCGTCAGCACGGTGCCTTTTGGCACTGCAGTTCTCTTTCAGTCAAGGAGGCCGTGCGACTGGCAGAGGGAGCCTGCGCAGCACTGCCTTCGCGAGGCTCTTTGACGACTGGGGCGCTCAACCCGGGCAAGCCGGAGAGCGGTACGTTGCCCTTGCTATGAATGTGAAGCGCTTTCTCCAGGGGCCTGTTTAGGCTAAGGTTCCTCAGAAGCCAGGAGCCGCCGTTCCGGCACGGAGAGAAGTCATCCTGCGAAATTGGCGAACGAGCTCCTATCCCGTGTGCCCCCAGGAGCGTCGCGGGGTTGAGGCACTCCGTGGTGGAGTATGGCCTCATGGAAACCACCGCACACCCAACTCCCCCGGCGTGAAACACTGGAACTTACCTTGAGGCCTGAGGTCACCTTTCGTTCGGCCGGAGCTGAACCTGGGGTGCCGTGGGAGGAGTTCCTAGAAAGGGATTGCCCGCACGGTTTTCGCTTTGCGAGAACACGCAGCCTCGGCCCACGACGACAATCCTGCCGTGCAGAGACGCCGGGCCGCTAGTGCTGTTCAGGCAGCTTTGAAGCCAAGCGCAAGGCGCCTCCAAACGGGGAGAAAGCGTACTCTCCCCTCGGCGTCCCACGTTCAAGCTGAATGACGCAGCATGTTTCTCGGAAGGCTCTGCCGAGCTATCTAGTACAAGGGAGAGAGTGCCTGCCTCCGCTGAGAAAGGTTTCGACGTGGGGATTGCTGGACGTGAGGAAGAGCGTTCCCCAGGCCGTGCAAAGTTGAGGCTTTGGTGGTTCTGGATGGTCCCAGGGGTCCAGAATTGTCCCTGGGAAAGCCGTCCTCTTTTTCCTTCTCCGGCTGGAAGTAAACAGCTGGCAACCGACTGCCGTACGCAGACGTCCTGGGGGAGCCCGCCGGTTTCATTTGGGACGCACCTTGGTGTCTCACAGAAGAGCCCAAATTCCTACCTGGGGGCACACCAGCATGGAATGTAAGGCTGTTTACAACTGCGTAGCCTGAGGCCGTTGGAAGGCCGTACAGTCGAGAGCTTTCGAGCGAACAGGGCAGCGCTTCGCCATCGTCGTTGCACGTTCACGGAGCTTAATCAAACGAATGCATTTACTTCCTGTGGCTCAAACGCAACAGAGGAGTCGGAAGGCATACAGTGCCCTCTGACAGTTGTTACAACGAACGTGAGTGCACAGTGTCTCGTGAACTAAATCCCTAGCACTGTTGAAGCATTCCGTTAACGCATGCTTCTTCGCTCCTATGGCACTCCGAGGTGTTACTGACGGGGGACATCTGGACTTTTACTTGAGGCCTGGGGGCGGGGGGGGTGGGGGGGGCTCACAATTCTTTTGTCGGCGAGCTCCGGAGTGCTCTTGCTGAAGCTCCCAGCAGGGAACTGAGAGCGGCAGGCCTCACACGAGTACACTCAGACGGCTTCCGTCACGAGTAAACTCAGGCCTCTTATGTGAGGCCTTCCGGCAGCAAAGAGAAGGTGGGCGCGAGGAGTGTGCTTCAGGCAGCTTGGGACCCGCCACTGCCTCGTCTACCACGGAGGGGAATAAGGTTTGCCCAGGGTCGCCCAGTTTCAAAGCGGAGCTCACGTAGTTACCCTCAGTGGTTTCTGATTACCTCAAGGAAACCCACGGGAGGAACAGGGCCCTTCCATGGAGGCCCTTTTGGGCACAGGGACCTCTGCGTGGGATCTAGTGGGTAAGTATGGCAGTACCTTAGGTAGGCCTCAGTGACCAAGGCTGTCGTCTGGCTCATGCCTTAGCTGTGTTAAGTGTGGACAACGTGCTGGTCCTCAGGCTGGGCCCACAGCCTAGCTTTCGCTTCTGTGAGAGTGCTGTCCCGAGTCCCCTCCTGGAGCCAGTCGTCAGCACGGTGCCTTTTGGCACTGCAGTTCTCTTTCAGTCAAGGAGGCCGTGCGACTGGCAGAGGGAGCCTGCGCAGCACTGCCTTCGCGAGGCTCTTTGACGACTGGGGCGCTCAACCCGGGCAAGCCGGAGAGCGGTACGTTGCCCTTGCTATGAATGTGAAGCGCTTTCTCCAGGGGCCTGTTTAGGCTAAGGTTCCTCAGAAGCCAGGAGCCGCCGTTCCGGCACGGAGAGAAGTCATCCTGCGAAATTGGCGAACGAGCTCCTATCCCGTGTGCCCCCAGGAGCGTCGCGGGGTTGAGGCACTCCGTGGTGGAGTATGGCCTCATGGAAACCACCGCACACCCAACTCCCCCGGCGTGAAACACTGGAACTTACCTTGAGGCCTGAGGTCACCTTTCGTTCGGCCGGAGCTGAACCTGGGGTGCCGTGGGAGGAGTTCCTAGAAAGGGATTGCCCGCACGGTTTTCGCTTTGCGAGAACACGCAGCCTCGGCCCACGACGACAATCCTGCCGTGCAGAGACGCCGGGCCGCTAGTGCTGTTCAGGCAGCTTTGAAGCCAAGCGCAAGGCGCCTCCAAACGGGGAGAAAGCGTACTCTCCCCTCGGCGTCCCACGTTCAAGCTGAATGACGCAGCATGTTTCTCGGAAGGCTCTGCCGAGCTATCTAGTACAAGGGAGAGAGTGCCTGCCTCCGCTGAGAAAGGTTTCGACGTGGGGATTGCTGGACGTGAGGAAGAGCGTTCCCCAGGCCGTGCAAAGTTGAGGCTTTGGTGGTTCTGGATGGTCCCAGGGGTCCAGAATTGTCCCTGGGAAAGCCGTCCTCTTTTTCCTTCTCCGGCTGGAAGTAAACAGCTGGCAACCGACTGCCGTACGCAGACGTCCTGGGGGAGCCCGCCGGTTTCATTTGGGACGCACCTTGGTGTCTCACAGAAGAGCCCAAATTCCTACCTGGGGGCACACCAGCATGGAATGTAAGGCTGTTTACAACTGCGTAGCCTGAGGCCGTTGGAAGGCCGTACAGTCGAGAGCTTTCGAGCGAACAGGGCAGCGCTTCGCCATCGTCGTTGCACGTTCACGGAGCTTAATCAAACGAATGCATTTACTTCCTGTGGCTCAAACGCAACAGAGGAGTCGGAAGGCATACAGTGCCCTCTGACAGTTGTTACAACGAACGTGAGTGCACAGTGTCTCGTGAACTAAATCCCTAGCACTGTTGAAGCATTCCGTTAACGCATGCTTCTTCGCTCCTATGGCACTCCGAGGTGTTACTGACGGGGGACATCTGGACTTTTACTTGAGGCCTGGGGGCGGGGGGGGTGGGGGGGGCTCACAATTCTTTTGTCGGCGAGCTCCGGAGTGCTCTTGCTGAAGCTCCCAGCAGGGAACTGAGAGCGGCAGGCCTCACACGAGTACACTCAGACGGCTTCCGTCACGAGTAAACTCAGGCCTCTTATGTGAGGCCTTCCGGCAGCAAAGAGAAGGTGGGCGCGAGGAGTGTGCTTCAGGCAGCTTGGGACCCGCCACTGCCTCGTCTACCACGGAGGGGAATAAGGTTTGCCCAGGGTCGCCCAGTTTCAAAGCGGAGCTCACGTAGTTACCCTCAGTGGTTTCTGATTACCTCAAGGAAACCCACGGGAGGAACAGGGCCCTTCCATGGAGGCCCTTTTGGGCACAGGGACCTCTGCGTGGGATCTAGTGGGTAAGTATGGCAGTACCTTAGGTAGGCCTCAGTGACCAAGGCTGTCGTCTGGCTCATGCCTTAGCTGTGTTAAGTGTGGACAACGTGCTGGTCCTCAGGCTGGGCCCACAGCCTAGCTTTCGCTTCTGTGAGAGTGCTGTCCCGAGTCCCCTCCTGGAGCCAGTCGTCAGCACGGTGCCTTTTGGCACTGCAGTTCTCTTTCAGTCAAGGAGGCCGTGCGACTGGCAGAGGGAGCCTGCGCAGCACTGCCTTCGCGAGGCTCTTTGACGACTGGGGCGCTCAACCCGGGCAAGCCGGAGAGCGGTACGTTGCCCTTGCTATGAATGTGAAGCGCTTTCTCCAGGGGCCTGTTTAGGCTAAGGTTCCTCAGAAGCCAGGAGCCGCCGTTCCGGCACGGAGAGAAGTCATCCTGCGAAATTGGCGAACGAGCTCCTATCCCGTGTGCCCCCAGGAGCGTCGCGGGGTTGAGGCACTCCGTGGTGGAGTATGGCCTCATGGAAACCACCGCACACCCAACTCCCCCGGCGTGAAACACTGGAACTTACCTTGAGGCCTGAGGTCACCTTTCGTTCGGCCGGAGCTGAACCTGGGGTGCCGTGGGAGGAGTTCCTAGAAAGGGATTGCCCGCACGGTTTTCGCTTTGCGAGAACACGCAGCCTCGGCCCACGACGACAATCCTGCCGTGCAGAGACGCCGGGCCGCTAGTGCTGTTCAGGCAGCTTTGAAGCCAAGCGCAAGGCGCCTCCAAACGGGGAGAAAGCGTACTCTCCCCTCGGCGTCCCACGTTCAAGCTGAATGACGCAGCATGTTTCTCGGAAGGCTCTGCCGAGCTATCTAGTACAAGGGAGAGAGTGCCTGCCTCCGCTGAGAAAGGTTTCGACGTGGGGATTGCTGGACGTGAGGAAGAGCGTTCCCCAGGCCGTGCAAAGTTGAGGCTTTGGTGGTTCTGGATGGTCCCAGGGGTCCAGAATTGTCCCTGGGAAAGCCGTCCTCTTTTTCCTTCTCCGGCTGGAAGTAAACAGCTGGCAACCGACTGCCGTACGCAGACGTCCTGGGGGAGCCCGCCGGTTTCATTTGGGACGCACCTTGGTGTCTCACAGAAGAGCCCAAATTCCTACCTGGGGGCACACCAGCATGGAATGTAAGGCTGTTTACAACTGCGTAGCCTGAGGCCGTTGGAAGGCCGTACAGTCGAGAGCTTTCGAGCGAACAGGGCAGCGCTTCGCCATCGTCGTTGCACGTTCACGGAGCTTAATCAAACGAATGCATTTACTTCCTGTGGCTCAAACGCAACAGAGGAGTCGGAAGGCATACAGTGCCCTCTGACAGTTGTTACAACGAACGTGAGTGCACAGTGTCTCGTGAACTAAATCCCTAGCACTGTTGAAGCATTCCGTTAACGCATGCTTCTTCGCTCCTATGGCACTCCGAGGTGTTACTGACGGGGGACATCTGGACTTTTACTTGAGGCCTGGGGGCGGGGGGGGTGGGGGGGGCTCACAATTCTTTTGTCGGCGAGCTCCGGAGTGCTCTTGCTGAAGCTCCCAGCAGGGAACTGAGAGCGGCAGGCCTCACACGAGTACACTCAGACGGCTTCCGTCACGAGTAAACTCAGGCCTCTTATGTGAGGCCTTCCGGCAGCAAAGAGAAGGTGGGCGCGAGGAGTGTGCTTCAGGCAGCTTGGGACCCGCCACTGCCTCGTCTACCACGGAGGGGAATAAGGTTTGCCCAGGGTCGCCCAGTTTCAAAGCGGAGCTCACGTAGTTACCCTCAGTGGTTTCTGATTACCTCAAGGAAACCCACGGGAGGAACAGGGCCCTTCCATGGAGGCCCTTTTGGGCACAGGGACCTCTGCGTGGGATCTAGTGGGTAAGTATGGCAGTACCTTAGGTAGGCCTCAGTGACCAAGGCTGTCGTCTGGCTCATGCCTTAGCTGTGTTAAGTGTGGACAACGTGCTGGTCCTCAGGCTGGGCCCACAGCCTAGCTTTCGCTTCTGTGAGAGTGCTGTCCCGAGTCCCCTCCTGGAGCCAGTCGTCAGCACGGTGCCTTTTGGCACTGCAGTTCTCTTTCAGTCAAGGAGGCCGTGCGACTGGCAGAGGGAGCCTGCGCGGCACTGCCTTCGCGAGGCTCTTTGACGACTGGGGCGCTCAACCCGGGCAAGCCGGAGAGCGGTACGTTGCCCTTGCTATGAATGTGAAGCGCTTTCTCCAGGGGCCTGTTTAGGCTAAGGTTCCTCAGAAGCCAGGAGCCGCCGTTCCGGCACGGAGAGAAGTCATCCTGCGAAATTGGCGAACGAGCTCCTATCCCGTGTGCCCCCAGGAGCGTCGCGGGGTTGAGGCACTCCGTGGTGGAGTATGGCCTCATGGAAACCACCGCACACCCAACTCCCCCGGCGTGAAACACTGGAACTTACCTTGAGGCCTGAGGTCACCTTTCGTTCGGCCGGAGCTGAACCTGGGGTGCCGTGGGAGGAGTTCCTAGAAAGGGATTGCCCGCACGGTTTTCGCTTTGAGAGAACACGCAGCCTCGGCCCACGACGACAATCCTGCCGTGCAGAGACGCCGGGCCGCTAGTGCTGTTCAGGCAGCTTTGAAGCCAAGCGCAAGGCGCCTCCAAACGGGGAGAAAGCGTACTCTCCCCTCGGCGTCCCACGTTCAAGCTGAATGACGCAGCATGTTTCTCGGAAGGCTCTGCCGAGCTATCTAGTACAAGGGAGAGAGTGCCTGCCTCCGCTGAGAAAGGTTTCGACGTGGGGATTGCTGGACGTGAGGAAGAGCGTTCCCCAGGCCGTGCAAAGTTGAGGCTTTGGTGGTTCTGGATGGTCCCAGGGGTCCAGAATTGTCCCTGGGAAAGCCGTCCTCTTTTTCCTTCTCCGGCTGGAAGTAAACAGCTGGCAACCGACTGCCGTACGCAGACGTCCTGGGGGAGCCCGCCGGTTTCATTTGGGACGCACCTTGGTGTCTCACAGAAGAGCCCAAATTCCTACCTGGGGGCACACCAGCATGGAACGTAAGGCTGTTTACAACTGCGTAGCCTGAGGCCGTTGGAAGGCCGTACAGTCGAGAGCTTTCGAGCGAACAGGGCAGCGCTTCGCCATCGTCGTTGCACGTTCACGGAGCTTAATCAAACGAATGCATTTACTTCCTGTGGCTCAAACGCAACAGAGGAGTCGGAAGGCATACAGTGCCCTCTGACAGTTGTTACAACGAACGTGAGTGCACAGTGTCTCGTGAAATAAATCCCTAGCACTGTTGAAGCATTCCGTTAACGCATGCTTCTTCGCTCCTATGGCACTCCGAGGTGTTACTGACGGGGGACATCTGGACTTTTACTTGAGGCCTGGGGGCGGGGGGGGTGGGGGGGGCTCACAATTCTTTTGTCGGCGAGCTCCGGAGTGCTCTTGCTGAAGCTCCCAGCAAGGAACTGAGAGCGGCAGGCCTCACACGAGTACACTCAGACGGCTTCCGTCACGAGTAAACTCAGGCCTCTTATGTGAGGCCTTCCGGCAGCAAAGAGAAGGTGGGCGCGAGGAGTGTGCTTCAGGCAGCTTAGGACCCGCCACTGCCTCGTCTACCACGGAGGGGAATAAGGTTTGCCCAGGGTCGCCCAGTTTCAAAGCGGAGCTCACGTAGTTACCCTCAGTGGATTCTGATTACCTCAAGGAAACCCACGGGAGGAACAGGGCCCTTCCATGGAGGCCCTTTTGGGCACAGGGACCTCTGCGTGGGATCTAGTGGGTAAGTATGGCAGTACCTTAGGTAGGCCTCAGTGACCAAAGCTGTCGTCTGGCTCATGCCTTAGCTGTGTTAAGTGTGGACAAGGTGCTGGTCCTCAGGCTGGGCCCACAGCCTAGCTTTCGCTTCTGTGAGAGTGCTGTCCCGAGTCCCCTCCTGGAGCCAGTCGTCAGCACGGTGCCTTTTGGCACTGCAGTTCTCTTTCAGTCAAGGAGGCCGTGCGACTGGCAGAGGGAGCCTGCGCGGCACTGCCTTCGCGAGGCTCTTTGACGACTGGGGCGCTCAACCCGGGCAAGCCGGAGAGCGGTACGTTGCCCTTGCTATGAATGTGAAGCGCTTTCTCCAGGGGCCTGTTTAGGCTAAGGTTCCTCAGAAGCCAGGAGCCGCCGTTCCGGCACGGAGAGAAGTCATCCTGCGAAATTGGCGAACGAGCTCCTATCCCGTGTGCCCCCAGGAGCGTCGCGGGGTTGAGGCACTCCGTGGTGGAGTATGGCCTCATGGAAACCACCGCACACCCAACTCCCCCGGCGTGAAACACTGGAACTTACCTTGAGGCCTGAGGTCACCTTTCGTTCGGCCGGAGCTGAACCTGGGGTGCCGTGGGAGGAGTTCCTAGAAAGGGATTGCCCGCACGGTTTTCGCTTTGAGAGAACACGCAGCCTCGGCCCACGACGACAATCCTGCCGTGCGGAGACGTCGGGCCGCTAGTGCTGTTCAGGCAGCTTTGAAGCCAAGCGCAAGGCGCCTCCAAACGGGGAGAAAGCGTACTCTCCCCTCGGCGTCCCACGTTCAAGCTGAATGACGCAGCATGTTTCTCGGAAGGCTCTGCCGAGCTATCTAGTACAAGGGAGAGAGTGCCTGCCTCCGCTGAGAAAGGTTTCGACGTGGGGATTGCTGGACGTGAGGAAGAGCGTTCCCCAGGCCGTGCAAAGTTGAGGCTTTGGTGGTTCTGGATGGTCCCAAGGGCCCAGAATTGTCCCTGGGAAAGCCGTCCTCTTTTTCCTTCTCCGGCTGGAAGTAAACAGCTGGCAACCGACTGCCGTACGCAGACGTCCTGGGGGAGCCCGCCGGTTTCATTTGGGACGCACCTTGGTGTCTCACAGAAGAGCCCAAATTCCTACCTGGGGGCACACCAGCATGGAACGTAAGGCTGTTTGCAACTGCGTAGCCTGAGGCCGTTGGAAGGCCGTACAGTCGAGAGCTTTCGAGCGAACAGGGCAGCGCTTCGCCATCGTCGTTGCACGTTCACGGAGCTTAATCAAACGAATGCATTTACTTCCTGTGGCTCAAACGCAACAGAGGAGTCGGAAGGCATACAGTGCCCTCTGACAGTTGTTACAACGAACGTGAGTGCACAGTGTCTCGTGAAATAAATCCCTAGCACTGTTGAAGCATTCCGTTAACGCATGCTTCTTCGCTCCTATGGCACTCCGAGGTGTTACTGACGGGGGACATCTGGACTTTTACTTGAGGCCTGGGGGCGGGGGGGGTGGGGGGGGCTCACAATTCTTTTGTCGGCGAGCTCCGGAGTGCTCTTGCTGAAGCTCCCAGCAAGGAACTGAGAGCGGCAGGCCTCACACGAGTACACTCAGACGGCTTCCGTCACGAGTAAACTCAGGCCTCTTATGTGAGGCCTTCCGGCAGCAAAGAGAAGGTGGGCGCGAGGAGTGTGCTTCAGGCAGCTTAGGACCCGCCACTGCCTCGTCTACCACGGAGGGGAATAAGGTTTGCCCAGGGTCGCCCAGTTTCAAAGCGGAGCTCACGTAGTTACCCTCAGTGGTTTCTGATTACCTCAAGGAAACCCACGGGAGGAACAGGGCCCTTCCATGGAGGCCCTTTTGGGCACAGGGACCTCTGCGTGGGATCTAGTGGGTAAGTATGGCAGTACCTTAGGTAGGCCTCAGTGACCAAGGCTGTCGTCTGGCTCATGCCTTAGCTGTGTTAAGTGTGGACAACGTGCTGGTCCTCAGGCTGGGCCCACAGCCTAGCTTTCGCTTCTGTGAGAGTGCTGTCCCGAGTCCCCTCCTGGAGCCAGTCGTCAGCACGGTGCCTTTTGGCACTGCAGTTCTCTTTCAGTCAAGGAGGCCGTGCGACTGGCAGAGGGAGCCTGCGCAGCACTGCCTTCGCGAGGCTCTTTGACGACTGGGGCGCTCAACCCGGGCAAGCCGGAGAGCGGTACGTTGCCCTTGCTATGAATGTGAAGCGCTTTCTCCAGGGGCCTGTTTAGGCTAAGGTTCCTCAGAAGCCAGGAGCCGCCGTTCCGGCACGGAGAGAAGTCATCCTGCGAAATTGGCGAACGAGCTCCTATCCCGTGTGCCCCCAGGAGCGTCGCGGGGTTGAGGCACTCCGTGGTGGAGTATGGCCTCATGGAAACCACCGCACACCCAACTCCCCCGGCGTGAAACACTGGAACTTACCTTGAGGCCTGAGGTCACCTTTCGTTCGGCCGGAGCTGAACCTGGGGTGCCGTGGGAGGAGTTCCTAGAAAGGGATTGCCCGCACGGTTTTCGCTTTGAGAGAACACGCAGCCTCGGCCCACGACGACAATCCTGCCGTGCAGAGACGCCGGGCCGCTAGTGCTGTTCAGGCAGCTTTGAAGCCAAGCGCAAGGCGCCTCCAAACGGGGAGAAAGCGTACTCTCCCCTCGGCGTCCCACGTTCAAGCTGAATGACGCAGCATGTTTCTCGGAAGGCTCTGCCGAGCTATCTAGTACAAGGGAGAGAGTGCCTGCCTCCGCTGAGAAAGGTTTCGACGTGGGGATTGCTGGACGTGAGGAAGAGCGTTCCCCAGGCCGTGCAAAGTTGAGGCTTTGGTGGTTCTGGATGGTCCCAGGGGTCCAGAATTGTCCCTGGGAAAGCCGTCCTCTTTTTCCTTCTCCGGCTGGAAGTAAACAGCTGGCAACCGACTGCCGTACGCAGACGTCCTGGGGGAGCCCGCCGGTTTCATTTGGGACGCACCTTGGTGTCTCACAGAAGAGCCCAAATTCCTACCTGGGGGCACACCAGCATGGAACGTAAGGCTGTTTACAACTGCGTAGCCTGAGGCCGTTGGAAGGCCGTACAGTCGAGAGCTTTCGAGCGAACAGGGCAGCGCTTCGCCATCGTCGTTGCACGTTCACGGAGCTTAATCAAACGAATGCATTTACTTCCTGTGGCTCAAACGCAACAGAGGAGTCGGAAGGCATACAGTGCCCTCTGACAGTTGTTACAACGAACGTGAGTGCACAGTGTCTCGTGAAATAAATCCCTAGCACTGTTGAAGCATTCCGTTAACGCATGCTTCTTCGCTCCTATGGCACTCCGAGGTGTTACTACGGGGGAAATCTGGACTTTTACTTGAGGCCTGGGGGCGGGGGGGGGGGGGCTCACAATTCTTTTGTCGGCGAGCTCCGGAGTGCTCTTGCTGAAGCTCCCAGCAAGGAACTGAGAGCGGCAGGCCTCACACGAGTACACTCAGACGGCTTCCGTCACGAGTAAACTCAGGCCTCTTATGTGAGGCCTTCCGGCAGCAAAGAGAAGGTGGGCGCGAGGAGTGTGCTTCAGGCAGCTTAGGACCCGCCACTGTCTCGTCTACCACGGAGGGGAATAAGGTTTGCCCAGGGTCGCCCAGTTTCAAAGCGGAGCTCACGTAGTTACCCTCAGTGGTTTCTGATTACCTCAAGGAAACCCACGGGAGGAACAGGGCCCTTCCATGGAGGCCCTTTTGGGCACAGGGACCTCTGCGTGGGATCTAGTGGGTAAGTATGGCAGTACCTTAGGTAGGCCTCAGTGACCAAGGCTGTCGTCTGGCTCATGCCTTAGCTGTGTTAAGTGTGGACAACGTGCTGGTCCTCAGGCTGGGCCCACAGCCTAGCTTTCGCTTCTGTGAGAGTGCTGTCCCGAGTCCCCTCCTGGAGCCAGTCGTCAGCACGGTGCCTTTTGGCACTGCAGTTCTCTTTCAGTCAAGGAGGCCGTGCGACTGGCAGAGGGAGCCTGCGCGGCACTGCCTTCGCGAGGCTCTTTGACGACTGGGGCGCTCAACCCGGGCAAGCCGGAGAGCGGTACGTTGCCCTTGCTATGAATGTGAAGCGCTTTCTCCAGGGGCCTGTTTAGGCTAAGGTTCCTCAGAAGCCAGGAGCCGCCGTTCCGGCACGGAGAGAAGTCATCCTGCGAAATTGGCGAACGAGCTCCTATCCCGTGTGCCCCCAGGAGCGTCGCGGGGTTGAGGCACTCCGTGGTGGAGTATGGCCTCATGGAAACCACCGCACACCCAACTCCCCCGGCGTGAAACACTGGAACTTACCTTGAGGCCTGAGGTCACCTTTCGTTCGGCCGGAGCTGAACCTGGGGTGCCGTGGGAGGAGTTCCTAGAAAGGGATTGCCCGCACGGTTTTCGCTTTGCGAGAACACGCAGCCTCGGCCCACGACGACAATCCTGCCGTGCAGAGACGCCGGGCCGCTAGTGCTGTTCAGGCAGCTTTGAAGCCAAGCGCAAGGCGCCTCCAAACGGGGAGAAAGCGTACTCTCCCCTCGGCGTCCCACGTTCAAGCTGAATGACGCAGCATGTTTCTCGGAAGGCTCTGCCGAGCTATCTAGTACAAGGGAGAGAGTGCCTGCCTCCGCTGAGAAAGGTTTCGACGTGGGGATTGCTGGACGTGAGGAAGAGCGTTCCCCAGGCCGTGCAAAGTTGAGGCTTTGGTGGTTCTGGATGGTCCCAAGGGTCCAGAATTGTCCCTGGGAAAGCCGTCCTCTTTTTCCTTCTCCGGCTGGAAGTAAACAGCTGGCAACCGACTGCCGTACGCAGACGTCCTGGGGGAGCCCGCCGGTTTCATTTGGGACGCACACTGGTGTCTCACAGAAGAGCCCAAATTCCTACCTGGGGGCACACCAGCATGGAACGTAAGGCTGTTTGCAACTGCGTAGCCTGAGGCCGTTGGAAGGCCGTACAGTCGAGAGCTTTCGAGCGAACAGGGCAGCGCTTCGCCATCGTCGTTGCACGTTCACGGAGCTTAATCAAACGAATGCATTTACTTCCTGTGGCTCAAACGCAACAGAGGAGTCGGAAGGCATACAGTGCCCTCTGACAGTTGTTACAACGAACGTGAGTGCACAGTGTCTCGTGAACTAAATCCCTAGCACTGTTGAAGCATTCCGTTAACGCATGCTTCTTCGCTCCTATGGCACTCCGAGGTGTTACTGACGGGGGACATCTGGACTTTTACTTGAGGCCTGGGGGCGGGGGGGGTGGGGGGGGCTCACAATTCTTTTGTCGGCGAGCTCCGGAGTGCTCTTGCTGAAGCTCCCAGCAAGGAACTGAGAGCGGCAGGCCTCACACGAGTACACTCAGACGGCTTCCGTCACGAGTAAACTCAGGCCTCTTATGTGAGGCCTTCCGGCAGCAAAGAGAAGGTGGGCGCGAGGAGTGTGCTTCAGGCAGCTTAGGACCCGCCACTGCCTCGTCTACCACGGAGGGGAATAAGGTTTGCCCAGGGTCGCCCAGTTTCAAAGCGGAGCTCACGTAGTTACCCTCAGTGGATTCTGATTACCTCAAGGAAACCCACGGGAGGAACAGGGCCCTTCCATGGAGGCCCTTTTGGGCACAGGGACCTCTGCGTGGGATCTAGTGGGTAAGTATGGCAGTACCTTAGGTAGGCCTCAGTGACCAAGGCTGTCGTCTGGCTCATGCCTTAGCTGTGTTAAGTGTGGACAAGGTGCTGGTCCTCAGGCTGGGCCCACAGCCTAGCTTTCGCTTCTGTGAGAGTGCTGTCCCGAGTCCCCTCCTGGAGCCAGTCGTCAGCACGGTGCCTTTTGGCACTGCAGTTCTCTTTCAGTCAAGGAGGCCGTGCGACTGGCAGAGGGAGCCTGCGCAGCACTGCCTTCGCGAGGCTCTTTGACGACTGGGGCGCTCAACCCGGGCAAGCCGGAGAGCGGTACGTTGCCCTTGCTATGAATGTGAAGCGCTTTCTCCAGGGGCCTGTTTAGGCTAAGGTTCCTCAGAAGCCAGGAGCCGCCGTTCCGGCACGGAGAGAAGTCATCCTGCGAAATTGGCGAACGAGCTCCTATCCCGTGTGCCCCCAGGAGCGTCGCGGGGTTGAGGCACTCCGTGGTGGAGTATGGCCTCATGGAAACCACCGCACACCCAACTCCCCCGGCGTGAAACACTGGAACTTACCTTGAGGCCTGAGGTCACCTTTCGTTCGGCCGGAGCTGAACCTGGGGTGCCGTGGGAGGAGTTCCTAGAAAGGGATTGCCCGCACGGTTTTCGCTTTGAGAGAACACGCAGCCTCGGCCCACGACGACAATCCTGCCGTGCAGAGACGCCGGGCCGCTAGTGCTGTTCAGGCAGCTTTGAAGCCAAGCGCAAGGCGCCTCCAAACGGGGAGAAAGCGTACTCTCCCCTCGGCGTCCCACGTTCAAGCTGAATGACGCAGCATGTTTCTCGGAAGGCTCTGCCGAGCTATCTAGTACAAGGGAGAGAGTGCCTGCCTCCGCTGAGAAAGGTTTCGACGTGGGGATTGCTGGACGTGAGGAAGAGCGTTCCCCAGGCCGTGCAAAGTTGAGGCTTTGGTGGTTCTGGATGGTCCCAGGGGTCCAGAATTGTCCCTGGGAAAGCCGTCCTCTTTTTCCTTCTCCGGCTGGAAGTAAACAGCTGGCAACCGACTGCCGTACGCAGACGTCCTGGGGGAGCCCGCCGGTTTCATTTGGGACGCACCTTGGTGTCTCACAGAAGAGCCCAAATTCCTACCTGGGGGCACACCAGCATGGAATGTAAGGCTGTTTACAACTGCGTAGCCTGAGGCCGTTGGAAGGCCGTACAGTCGAGAGCTTTCGAGCGAACAGGGCAGCGCTTCGCCATCGTCGTTGCACGTTCACGGAGCTTAATCAAACGAATGCATTTACTTCCTGTGGCTCAAACGCAACAGAGGAGTCGGAAGGCATACAGTGCCCTCTGACAGTTGTTACAACGAACGTGAGTGCACAGTGTCTCGTGAAATAAATCCCTAGCACTGTTGAAGCATTCCGTTAACGCATGCTTCTTCGCTCCTATGGCACTCCGAGGTGTTACTACGGGGGAAATCTGGACTTTTACTTGAGGCCTGGGGGCGGGGGGGGGGGGGGCTCACAATTCTTTTGTCGGCGAGCTCCGGAGTGCTCTTGCTGAAGCTCCCAGCAAGGAACTGAGAGCGGCAGGCCTCACACGAGTACACTCAGACGGCTTCCGTCACGAGTAAACTCAGGCCTCTTATGTGAGGCCTTCCGGCAGCAAAGAGAAGGTGGGCGCGAGGAGTGTGCTTCAGGCAGCTTAGGACCCGCCACTGTCTCGTCTACCACGGAGGGGAATAAGGTTTGCCCAGGGTCGCCCAGTTTCAAAGCGGAGCTCACGTAGTTACCCTCAGTGGTTTCTGATTACCTCAAGGAAACCCACGGGAGGAACAGGGCCCTTCCATGGAGGCCCTTTTGGGCACAGGGACCTCTGCGTGGGATCTAGTGGGTAAGTATGGCAGTACCTTAGGTAGGCCTCAGTGACCAAGGCTGTCGTCTGGCTCATGCCTTAGCTGTGTTAAGTGTGGACAACGTGCTGGTCCTCAGGCTGGGCCCACAGCCTAGCTTTCGCTTCTGTGAGAGTGCTGTCCCGAGTCCCCTCCTGGAGCCAGTCGTCAGCACGGTGCCTTTTGGCACTGCAGTTCTCTTTCAGTCAAGGAGGCCGTGCGACTGGCAGAGGGAGCCTGCGCGGCACTGCCTTCGCGAGGCTCTTTGACGACTGGGGCGCTCAACCCGGGCAAGCCGGAGAGCGGTACGTTGCCCTTGCTATGAATGTGAAGCGCTTTCTCCAGGGGCCTGTTTAGGCTAAGGTTCCTCAGAAGCCAGGAGCCGCCGTTCCGGCACGGAGAGAAGTCATCCTGCGAAATTGGCGAACGAGCTCCTATCCCGTGTGCCCCCAGGAGCGTCGCGGGGTTGAGGCACTCCGTGGTGGAGTATGGCCTCATGGAAACCACCGCACACCCAACTCCCCCGGCGTGAAACACTGGAACTTACCTTGAGGCCTGAGGTCACCTTTCGTTCGGCCGGAGCTGAACCTGGGGTGCCGTGGGAGGAGTTCCTAGAAAGGGATTGCCCGCACGGTTTTCGCTTTGCGAGAACACGCAGCCTCGGCCCACGACGACAATCCTGCCGTGCGGAGACGTCGGGCCGCTAGTGCTGTTCAGGCAGCTTTGAAGCCAAGCGCAAGGCGCCTCCAAACGGGGAGAAAGCGTACTCTCCCCTCGGCGTCCCACGTTCAAGCTGAATGACGCAGCATGTTTCTCGGAAGGCTCTGCCGAGCTATCTAGTACAAGGGAGAGAGTGCCTGCCTCCGCTGAGAAAGGTTTCGACGTGGGGATTGCTGGACGTGAGGAAGAGCGTTCCCCAGGCCGTGCAAAGTTGAGGCTTTGGTGGTTCTGGATGGTCCCAAGGGCCCAGAATTGTCCCTGGGAAAGCCGTCCTCTTTTTCCTTCTCCGGCTGGAAGTAAACAGCTGGCAACCGACTGCCGTACGCAGACGTCCTGGGGGAGCCCGCCGGTTTCATTTGGGACGCACCTTGGTGTCTCACAGAAGAGCCCAAATTCCTACCTGGGGGCACACCAGCATGGAACGTAAGGCTGTTTGCAACTGCGTAGCCTGAGGCCGTTGGAAGGCCGTACAGTCGAGAGCTTTCGAGCGAACAGGGCAGCGCTTCGCCATCGTCGTTGCACGTTCACGGAGCTTAATCAAACGAATGCATTTACTTCCTGTGGCTCAAACGCAACAGAGGAGTCGGAAGGCATACAGTGCCCTCTGACAGTTGTTACAACGAACGTGAGTGCACAGTGTCTCGTGAACTAAATCCCTAGCACTGTTGAAGCATTCCGTTAACGCATGCTTCTTCGCTCCTATGGCACTCCGAGGTGTTACTGACGGGGGACATCTGGACTTTTACTTGAGGCCTGGGGGCGGGGGGGGTGGGGGGGCTCACAATTCTTTTGTCGGCGAGCTCCGGAGTGCTCTTGCTGAAGCTCCCAGCAAGGAACTGAGAGCGGCAGGCCTCACACGAGTACACTCAGACGGCTTCCGTCACGAGTAAACTCAGGCCTCTTATGTGAGGCCTTCCGGCAGCAAAGAGAAGGTGGGCGCGAGGAGTGTGCTTCAGGCAGCTTAGGACCCGCCACTGCCTCGTCTACCACGGAGGGGAATAAGGTTTGCCCAGGGTCGCCCAGTTTCAAAGCGGAGCTCACGTAGTTACCCTCAGTGGATTCTGATTACCTCAAGGAAACCCACGGGAGGAACAGGGCCCTTCCATGGAGGCCCTTTTGGGCACAGGGACCTCTGCGTGGGATCTAGTGGGTAAGTATGGCAGTACCTTAGGTAGGCCTCAGTGACCAAGGCTGTCGTCTGGCTCATGCCTTAGCTGTGTTAAGTGTGGACAAGGTGCTGGTCCTCAGGCTGGGCCCACAGCCTAGCTTTCGCTTCTGTGAGAGTGCTGTCCCGAGTCCCCTCCTGGAGCCAGTCGTCAGCACGGTGCCTTTTGGCACTGCAGTTCTCTTTCAGTCAAGGAGGCCGTGCGACTGGCAGAGGGAGCCTGCGCAGCACTGCCTTCGCGAGGCTCTTTGACGACTGGGGCGCTCAACCCGGGCAAGCCGGAGAGCGGTACGTTGCCCTTGCTATGAATGTGAAGCGCTTTCTCCAGGGGCCTGTTTAGGCTAAGGTTCCTCAGAAGCCAGGAGCCGCCGTTCCGGCACGGAGAGAAGTCATCCTGCGAAATTGGCGAACGAGCTCCTATCCCGTGTGCCCCCAGGAGCGTCGCGGGGTTGAGGCACTCCGTGGTGGAGTATGGCCTCATGGAAACCACCGCACACCCAACTCCCCCGGCGTGAAACACTGGAACTTACCTTGAGGCCTGAGGTCACCTTTCGTTCGGCCGGAGCTGAACCTGGGGTGCCGTGGGAGGAGTTCCTAGAAAGGGATTGCCCGCACGGTTTTCGCTTTGCGAGAACACGCAGCCTCGGCCCACGACGACAATCCTGCCGTGCAGAGACGCCGGGCCGCTAGTGCTGTTCAGGCAGCTTTGAAGCCAAGCGCAAGGCGCCTCCAAACGGGGAGAAAGCGTACTCTCCCCTCGGCGTCCCACGTTCAAGCTGAATGACGCAGCATGTTTCTCGGAAGGCTCTGCCGAGCTATCTAGTACAAGGGAGAGAGTGCCTGCCTCCGCTGAGAAAGGTTTCGACGTGGGGATTGCTGGACGTGAGGAAGAGCGTTCCCCAGGCCGTGCAAAGTTGAGGCTTTGGTGGTTCTGGATGGTCCCAGGGGTCCAGAATTGTCCCTGGGAAAGCCGTCCTCTTTTTCCTTCTCCGGCTGGAAGTAAACAGCTGGCAACCGACTGCCGTACGCAGACGTCCTGGGGGAGCCCGCCGGTTTCATTTGGGACGCACCTTGGTGTCTCACAGAAGAGCCCAAATTCCTACCTGGGGGCACACCAGCATGGAATGTAAGGCTGTTTACAACTGCGTAGCCTGAGGCCGTTGGAAGGCCGTACAGTCGAGAGCTTTCGAGCGAACAGGGCAGCGCTTCGCCATCGTCGTTGCACGTTCACGGAGCTTAATCAAACGAATGCATTTACTTCCTGTGGCTCAAACGCAACAGAGGAGTCGGAAGGCATACAGTGCCCTCTGACAGTTGTTACAACGAACGTGAGTGCACAGTGTCTCGTGAAATAAATCCCTAGCACTGTTGAAGCATTCCGTTAACGCATGCTTCTTCGCTCCTATGGCACTCCGAGGTGTTACTGACGGGGGACATCTGGACTTTTACTTGAGGCCTGGGGGCGGGGGGGGTGGGGGGGGCTCACAATTCTTTTGTCGGCGAGCTCCGGAGTGCTCTTGCTGAAGCTCCCAGCAAGGAACTGAGAGCGGCAGGCCTCACACGAGTACACTCAGACGGCTTCCGTCACGAGTAAACTCAGGCCTCTTATGTGAGGCCTTCCGGCAGCAAAGAGAAGGTGGGCGCGAGGAGTGTGCTTCAGGCAGCTTAGGACCCGCCACTGCCTCGTCTACCACGGAGGGGAATAAGGTTTGCCCAGGGTCGCCCAGTTTCAAAGCGGAGCTCACGTAGTTACCCTCAGTGGTTTCTGATTACCTCAAGGAAACCCACGGGAGGAACAGGGCCCTTCCATGGAGGCCCTTTTGGGCACAGGGACCTCTGCGTGGGATCTAGTGGGTAAGTATGGCAGTACCTTAGGTAGGCCTCAGTGACCAAGGCTGTCGTCTGGCTCATGCCTTAGCTGTGTTAAGTGTGGACAAGGTGCTGGTCCTCAGGCTGGGCCCACAGCCTAGCTTTCGCTTCTGTGAGAGTGCTGTCCCGAGTCCCCTCCTGGAGCCAGTCGTCAGCACGGTGCCTTTTGGCACTGCAGTTCTCTTTCAGTCAAGGAGGCCGTGCGACTGGCAGAGGGAGCCTGCGCAGCACTGCCTTCGCGAGGCTCTTTGACGACTGGGGCGCTCAACCCGGGCAAGCCGGAGAGCGGTACGTTGCCCTTGCTATGAATGTGAAGCGCTTTCTCCAGGGGCCTGTTTAGGCTAAGGTTCCTCAGAAGCCAGGAGCCGCCGTTCCGGCACGGAGAGAAGTCATCCTGCGAAATTGGCGAACGAGCTCCTATCCCGTGTGCCCCCAGGAGCGTCGCGGCGTTGAGGCACTCCGTGGTGGAGTATGGCCTCATGGAAACCACCGCACACCCAACTCCCCCGGCGTGAAACACTGGAACTTACCTTGAGGCCTGAGGTCACCTTTCGTTCGGCCGGAGCTGAACCTGGGGTGCCGTGGGAGGAGTTCCTAGAAAGGGATTGCCCGCACGGTTTTCGCTTTGAGAGAACACGCAGCCTCGGCCCACGACGACAATCCTGACGTGCAGAGACGCCGGGCCGCTAGTGCTGTTCAGGCAGCTTTGAAGCCAAGCGCAAGGCGCCTCCAAACGGGGAGAAAGCGTACTCTCCCCTCGGCGTCCCACGTTCAAGCTGAATGACGCAGCATGTTTCTCGGAAGGCTCTGCCGAGCTATCTAGTACAAGGGAGAGAGTGCCTGCCTCCGCTGAGAAAGGTTTCGACGTGGGGATTGCTGGACGTGAGGAAGAGCGTTCCCCAGGCCGTGCAAAGTTGAGGCTTTGGTGGTTCTGGATGGTCCCAGGGGTCCAGAATTGTCCCTGGGAAAGCCGTCCTCTTTTTCCTTCTCCGGCTGGAAGTAAACAGCTGGCAACCGACTGCCGTACGCAGACGTCCTGGGGGAGCCCGCCGGTTTCATTTGGGACGCACCTTGGTGTCTCACAGAAGAGCCCAAATTCCTACCTGGGGGCACACCAGCATGGAATGTAAGGCTGTTTACAACTGCGTAGCCTGAGGCCGTTGGAAGGCCGTACAGTCGAGAGCTTTCGAGCGAACAGGGCAGCGCTTCGCCATCGTCGTTGCACGTTCACGGAGCTTAATCAAACGAATGCATTTACTTCCTGTGGCTCAAACGCAACAGAGGAGTCGGAAGGCATACAGTGCCCTCTGACAGTTGTTACAACGAACGTGAGTGCACAGTGTCTCGTGAAATAAATCCCTAGCACTGTTGAAGCATTCCGTTAACGCATGCTTCTTCGCTCCTATGGCACTCCGAGGTGTTACTGACGGGGGACATCTGGACTTTTACTTGAGGCCTGGGGGCGGGGGGGGGGTGGGGGGGGCTCACAATTCTTTTGTCGGCGAGCTCCGGAGTGCTCTTGCTGAAGCTCCCAGCAAGGAACTGAGAGCGGCAGGCCTCACACGAGTACACTCAGACGGCTTCCGTCACGAGTAAACTCAGGCCTCTTATGTGAGGCCTTCCGGCAGCAAAGAGAAGGTGGGCGCGAGGAGTGTGCTTCAGGCAGCTTAGGACCCGCCACTGCCTCGTCTACCACGGAGGGGAATAAGGTTTGCCCAGGGTCGCCCAGTTTCAAAGCGGAGCTCACGTAGTTACCCTCAGTGGTTTCTGATTACCTCAAGGAAACCCACGGGAGGAACAGGGCCCTTCCATGGAGGCCCTTTTGGGCACAGGGACCTCTGCGTGGGATCTAGTGGGTAAGTATGGCAGTACCTTAGGTAGGCCTCAGTGACCAAGGCTGTCGTCTGGCTCATGCCTTAGCTGTGTTAAGTGTGGACAACGTGCTGGTCCTCAGGCTGGGCCCACAGCCTAGCTTTCGCTTCTGTGAGAGTGCTGTCCCGAGTCCCCTCCTGGAGCCAGTCGTCAGCACGGTGCCTTTTGGCACTGCAGTTCTCTTTCAGTCAAGGAGGCCGTGCGACTGGCAGAGGGAGCCTGCGCAGCACTGCCTTCGCGAGGCTCTTTGACGACTGGGGCGCTCAACCCGGGCAAGCCGGAGAGCGGTACGTTGCCCTTGCTATGAATGTGAAGCGCTTTCTCCAGGGGCCTGTTTAGGCTAAGGTTCCTCAGAAGCCAGGAGCCGCCGTTCCGGCACGGAGAGAAGTCATCCTGCGAAATTGGCGAACGAGCTCCTATCCCGTGTGCCCCCAGGAGCGTCGCGGGGTTGAGGCACTCCGTGGTGGAGTATGGCCTCATGGAAACCACCGCACACCCAACTCCCCCGGCGTGAAACACTGGAACTTACCTTGAGGCCTGAGGTCACCTTTCGTTCGGCCGGAGCTGAACCTGGGGTGCCGTGGGAGGAGTTCCTAGAAAGGGATTGCCCGCACGGTTTTCGCTTTGAGAGAACACGCAGCCTCGGCCCACGACGACAATCCTGCCGTGCAGAGACGCCGGGCCGCTAGTGCTGTTCAGGCAGCTTTGAAGCCAAGCGCAAGGCGCCTCCAAACGGGGAGAAAGCGTACTCTCCCCTCGGCGTCCCACGTTCAAGCTGAATGACGCAGCATGTTTCTCGGAAGGCTCTGCCGAGCTATCTAGTACAAGGGAGAGAGTGCCTGCCTCCGCTGAGAAAGGTTTCGACGTGGGGATTGCTGGACGTGAGGAAGAGCGTTCCCCAGGCCGTGCAAAGTTGAGGCTTTGGTGGTTCTGGATGGTCCCAGGGGTCCAGAATTGTCCCTGGGAAAGCCGTCCTCTTTTTCCTTCTCCGGCTGGAAGTAAACAGCTGGCAACCGACTGCCGTACGCAGACGTCCTGGGGGAGCCCGCCGGTTTCATTTGGGACGCACCTTGGTGTCTCACAGAAGAGCCCAAATTCCTACCTGGGGGCACACCAGCATGGAATGTAAGGCTGTTTACAACTGCGTAGCCTGAGGCCGTTGGAAGGCCGTACAGTCGAGAGCTTTCGAGCGAACAGGGCAGCGCTTCGCCATCGTCGTTGCACGTTCACGGAGCTTAATCAAACGAATGCATTTACTTCCTGTGGCTCAAACGCAACAGAGGAGTCGGAAGGCATACAGTGCCCTCTGACAGTTGTTACAACGAACGTGAGTGCACAGTGTCTCGTGAAATAAATCCCTAGCACTGTTGAAGCATTCCGTTAACGCATGCTTCTTCGCTCCTATGGCACTCCGAGGTGTTACTGACGGGGGACATCTGGACTTTTACTTGAGGCCTGGGGGCGGGGGGGGGGTGGGGGGGGCTCACAATTCTTTTGTCGGCGAGCTCCGGAGTGCTCTTGCTGAAGCTCCCAGCAAGGAACTGAGAGCGGCAGGCCTCACACGAGTACACTCAGACGGCTTCCGTCACGAGTAAACTCAGGCCTCTTATGTGAGGCCTTCCGGCAGCAAAGAGAAGGTGGGCGCGAGGAGTGTGCTTCAGGCAGCTTAGGACCCGCCACTGCCTCGTCTACCACGGAGGGGAATAAGGTTTGCCCAGGGTCGCCCAGTTTCAAAGCGGAGCTCACGTAGTTACCCTCAGTGGTTTCTGATTACCTCAAGGAAACCCACGGGAGGAACAGGGCCCTTCCATGGAGGCCCTTTTGGGCACAGGGACCTCTGCGTGGGATCTAGTGGGTAAGTATGGCAGTACCTTAGGTAGGCCTCAGTGACCAAGGCTGTCGTCTGGCTCATGCCTTAGCTGTGTTAAGTGTGGACAACGTGCTGGTCCTCAGGCTGGGCCCACAGCCTAGCTTTCGCTTCTGTGAGAGTGCTGTCCCGAGTCCCCTCCTGGAGCCAGTCGTCAGCACGGTGCCTTTTGGCACTGCAGTTCTCTTTCAGTCAAGGAGGCCGTGCGACTGGCAGAGGGAGCCTGCGCAGCACTGCCTTCGCGAGGCTCTTTGACGACTGGGGCGCTCAACCCGGGCAAGCCGGAGAGCGGTACGTTGCCCTTGCTATGAATGTGAAGCGCTTTCTCCAGGGGCCTGTTTAGGCTAAGGTTCCTCAGAAGCCAGGAGCCGCCGTTCCGGCACGGAGAGAAGTCATCCTGCGAAATTGGCGAACGAGCTCCTATCCCGTGTGCCCCCAGGAGCGTCGCGGGGTTGAGGCACTCCGTGGTGGAGTATGGCCTCATGGAAACCACCGCACACCCAACTCCCCCGGCGTGAAACACTGGAACTTACCTTGAGGCCTGAGGTCACCTTTCGTTCGGCCGGAGCTGAACCTGGGGTGCCGTGGGAGGAGTTCCTAGAAAGGGATTGCCCGCACGGTTTTCGCTTTGAGAGAACACGCAGCCTCGGCCCACGACGACAATCCTGCCGTGCAGAGACGCCGGGCCGCTAGTGCTGTTCAGGCAGCTTTGAAGCCAAGCGCAAGGCGCCTCCAAACGGGGAGAAAGCGTACTCTCCCCTCGGCGTCCCACGTTCAAGCTGAATGACGCAGCATGTTTCTCGGAAGGCTCTGCCGAGCTATCTAGTACAAGGGAGAGAGTGCCTGCCTCCGCTGAGAAAGGTTTCGACGTGGGGATTGCTGGACGTGAGGAAGAGCGTTCCCCAGGCCGTGCAAAGTTGAGGCTTTGGTGGTTCTGGATGGTCCCAGGGGTCCAGAATTGTCCCTGGGAAAGCCGTCCTCTTTTTCCTTCTCCGGCTGGAAGTAAACAGCTGGCAACCGACTGCCGTACGCAGACGTCCTGGGGGAGCCCGCCGGTTTCATTTGGGACGCACCTTGGTGTCTCACAGAAGAGCCCAAATTCCTACCTGGGGGCACACCAGCATGGAACGTAAGGCTGTTTACAACTGCGTAGCCTGAGGCCGTTGGAAGGCCGTACAGTCGAGAGCTTTCGAGCGAACAGGGCAGCGCTTCGCCATCGTCGTTGCACGTTCACGGAGCTTAATCAAACGAATGCATTTACTTCCTGTGGCTCAAACGCAACAGAGGAGTCGGAAGGCATACAGTGCCCTCTGACAGTTGTTACAACGAACGTGAGTGCACAGTGTCTCGTGAAATAAATCCCTAGCACTGTTGAAGCATTCCGTTAACGCATGCTTCTTCGCTCCTATGGCACTCCGAGGTGTTACTGACGGGGGACATCTGGACTTTTACTTGAGGCCTGGGGGCGGGGGGGGGTGGGGGGGGCTCACAATTCTTTTGTCGGCGAGCTCCGGAGTGCTCTTGCTGAAGCTCCCAGCAAGGAACTGAGAGCGGCAGGCCTCACACGAGTACACTCAGACGGCTTCCGTCACGAGTAAACTCAGGCCTCTTATGTGAGGCCTTCCGGCAGCAAAGAGAAGGTGGGCGCGAGGAGTGTGCTTCAGGCAGCTTAGGACCCGCCACTGCCTCGTCTACCACGGAGGGGAATAAGGTTTGCCCAGGGTCGCCCAGTTTCAAAGCGGAGCTCACGTAGTTACCCTCAGTGGTTTCTGATTACCTCAAGGAAACCCACGGGAGGAACAGGGCCCTTCCATGGAGGCCCTTTTGGGCACAGGGACCTCTGCGTGGGATCTAGTGGGTAAGTATGGCAGTACCTTAGGTAGGCCTCAGTGACCAAGGCTGTCGTCTGGCTCATGCCTTAGCTGTGTTAAGTGTGGACAACGTGCTGGTCCTCAGGCTGGGCCCACAGCCTAGCTTTCGCTTCTGTGAGAGTGCTGTCCCGAGTCCCCTCCTGGAGCCAGTCGTCAGCACGGTGCCTTTTGGCACTGCAGTTCTCTTTCAGTCAAGGAGGCCGTGCGACTGGCAGAGGGAGCCTGCGCAGCACTGCCTTCGCGAGGCTCTTTGACGACTGGGGCGCTCAACCCGGGCAAGCCGGAGAGCGGTACGTTGCCCTTGCTATGAATGTGAAGCGCTTTCTCCAGGGGCCTGTTTAGGCTAAGGTTCCTCAGAAGCCAGGAGCCGCCGTTCCGGCACGGAGAGAAGTCATCCTGCGAAATTGGCGAACGAGCTCCTATCCCGTGTGCCCCCAGGAGCGTCGCGGGGTTGAGGCACTCCGTGGTGGAGTATGGCCTCATGGAAACCACCGCACACCCAACTCCCCCGGCGTGAAACACTGGAACTTACCTTGAGGCCTGAGGTCACCTTTCGTTCGGCCGGAGCTGAACCTGGGGTGCCGTGGGAGGAGTTCCTAGAAAGGGATTGCCCGCACGGTTTTCGCTTTGAGAGAACACGCAGCCTCGGCCCACGACGACAATCCTGCCGTGCAGAGACGCCGGGCCGCTAGTGCTGTTCAGGCAGCTTTGAAGCCAAGCGCAAGGCGCCTCCAAACGGGGAGAAAGCGTACTCTCCCCTCGGCGTCCCACGTTCAAGCTGAATGACGCAGCATGTTTCTCGGAAGGCTCTGCCGAGCTATCTAGTACAAGGGAGAGAGTGCCTGCCTCCGCTGAGAAAGGTTTCGACGTGGGGATTGCTGGACGTGAGGAAGAGCGTTCCCCAGGCCGTGCAAAGTTGAGGCTTTGGTGGTTCTGGATGGTCCCAGGGGTCCAGAATTGTCCCTGGGAAAGCCGTCCTCTTTTTCCTTCTCCGGCTGGAAGTAAACAGCTGGCAACCGACTGCCGTACGCAGACGTCCTGGGGGAGCCCGCCGGTTTCATTTGGGACGCACCTTGGTGTCTCACAGAAGAGCCCAAATTCCTACCTGGGGGCACACCAGCATGGAACGTAAGGCTGTTTACAACTGCGTAGCCTGAGGCCGTTGGAAGGCCGTACAGTCGAGAGCTTTCGAGCGAACAGGGCAGCGCTTCGCCATCGTCGTTGCACGTTCACGGAGCTTAATCAAACGAATGCATTTACTTCCTGTGGCTCAAACGCAACAGAGGAGTCGGAAGGCATACAGTGCCCTCTGACAGTTGTTACAACGAACGTGAGTGCACAGTGTCTCGTGAAATAAATCCCTAGCACTGTTGAAGCATTCCGTTAACGCATGCTTCTTCGCTCCTATGGCACTCCGAGGTGTTACTGACGGGGGACATCTGGACTTTTACTTGAGGCCTGGGGGCGGGGGGGGGGTGGGGGGGGCTCACAATTCTTTTGTCGGCGAGCTCCGGAGTGCTCTTGCTGAAGCTCCCAGCAAGGAACTGAGAGCGGCAGGCCTCACACGAGTACACTCAGACGGCTTCCGTCACGAGTAAACTCAGGCCTCTTATGTGAGGCCTTCCGGCAGCAAAGAGAAGGTGGGCGCGAGGAGTGTGCTTCAGGCAGCTTAGGACCCGCCACTGCCTCGTCTACCACGGAGGGGAATAAGGTTTGCCCAGGGTCGCCCAGTTTCAAAGCGGAGCTCACGTAGTTACCCTCAGTGGTTTCTGATTACCTCAAGGAAACCCACGGGAGGAACAGGGCCCTTCCATGGAGGCCCTTTTGGGCACAGGGACCTCTGCGTGGGATCTAGTGGGTAAGTATGGCAGTACCTTAGGTAGGCCTCAGTGACCAAGGCTGTCGTCTGGCTCATGCCTTAGCTGTGTTAAGTGTGGACAACGTGCTGGTCCTCAGGCTGGGCCCACAGCCTAGCTTTCGCTTCTGTGAGAGTGCTGTCCCGAGTCCCCTCCTGGAGCCAGTCGTCAGCACGGTGCCTTTTGGCACTGCAGTTCTCTTTCAGTCAAGGAGGCCGTGCGACTGGCAGAGGGAGCCTGCGCAGCACTGCCTTCGCGAGGCTCTTTGACGACTGGGGCGCTCAACCCGGGCAAGCCGGAGAGCGGTACGTTGCCCTTGCTATGAATGTGAAGCGCTTTCTCCAGGGGCCTGTTTAGGCTAAGGTTCCTCAGAAGCCAGGAGCCGCCGTTCCGGCACGGAGAGAAGTCATCCTGCGAAATTGGCGAACGAGCTCCTATCCCGTGTGCCCCCAGGAGCGTCGCGGGGTTGAGGCACTCCGTGGTGGAGTATGGCCTCATGGAAACCACCGCACACCCAACTCCCCCGGCGTGAAACACTGGAACTTACCTTGAGGCCTGAGGTCACCTTGCGTTCGGCCGGAGCTGAACCTGGGGTGCCGTGGGAGGAGTTCCTAGAAAGGGATTGCCCGCACGGTTTTCGCTTTGAGAGAACACGCAGCCTCGGCCCACGACGACAATCCTGCCGTGCAGAGACGCCGGGCCGCTAGTGCTGTTCAGGCAGCTTTGAAGCCAAGCGCAAGGCGCCTCCAAACGGGGAGAAAGCGTACTCTCCCCTCGGCGTCCCACGTTCAAGCTGAATGACGCAGCATGTTTCTCGGAAGGCTCTGCCGAGCTATCTAGTACAAGGGAGAGAGTGCCTGCCTCCGCTGAGAAAGGTTTCGACGTGGGGATTGCTGGACGTGAGGAAGAGCGTTCCCCAGGCCGTGCAAAGTTGAGGCTTTGGTGGTTCTGGATGGTCCCAGGGGTCCAGAATTGTCCCTGGGAAAGCCGTCCTCTTTTTCCTTCTCCGGCTGGAAGTAAACAGCTGGCAACCGACTGCCGTACGCAGACGTCCTGGGGGAGCCCGCCGGTTTCATTTGGGACGCACCTTGGTGTCTCACAGAAGAGCCCAAATTCCTACCTGGGGGCACACCAGCATGGAACGTAAGGCTGTTTACAACTGCGTAGCCTGAGGCCGTTGGAAGGCCGTACAGTCGAGAGCTTTCGAGCGAACAGGGCAGCGCTTCGCCATCGTCGTTGCACGTTCACGGAGCTTAATCAAACGAATGCATTTACTTCCTGTGGCTCAAACGCAACAGAGGAGTCGGAAGGCATACAGTGCCCTCTGACAGTTGTTACAACGAACGTGAGTGCACAGTGTCTCGTGAAATAAATCCCTAGCACTGTTGAAGCATTCCGTTAACGCATGCTTCTTCGCTCCTATGGCACTCCGAGGTGTTACTGACGGGGGACATCTGGACTTTTACTTGAGGCCTGGGGGCGGGGGGGGGTGGGGGGGGCTCACAATTCTTTTGTCGGCGAGCTCCGGAGTGCTCTTGCTGAAGCTCCCAGCAAGGAACTGAGAGCGGCAGGCCTCACACGAGTACACTCAGACGGCTTCCGTCACGAGTAAACTCAGGCCTCTTATGTGAGGCCTTCCGGCAGCAAAGAGAAGGTGGGCGCGAGGAGTGTGCTTCAGGCAGCTTAGGACCCGCCACTGCCTCGTCTACCACGGAGGGGAATAAGGTTTGCCCAGGGTCGCCCAGTTTCAAAGCGGAGCTCACGTAGTTACCCTCAGTGGTTTCTGATTACCTCAAGGAAACCCACGGGAGGAACAGGGCCCTTCCATGGAGGCCCTTTTGGGCACAGGGACCTCTGCGTGGGATCTAGTGGGTAAGTATGGCAGTACCTTAGGTAGGCCTCAGTGACCAAGGCTGTC
Organism: Lagenorhynchus albirostris; assembly: GCF_949774975.1. Taxonomy (NCBI): domain Eukaryota; kingdom Metazoa; phylum Chordata; class Mammalia; order Artiodactyla; family Delphinidae; genus Lagenorhynchus; species Lagenorhynchus albirostris. The sequence continues at coordinate 22,655,007 of NC_083113.1, read as the reverse complement.
GTCTGGCTCATGCCTTAGCTGTGTTAAGTGTGGACAACGTGCTGGTCCTCAGGCTGGGCCCACAGCCTAGCTTTCGCTTCTGTGAGAGTGCTGTCCCGAGTCCCCTCCTGGAGCCAGTCGTCAGCACGGTGCCTTTTGGCACTGCAGTTCTCTTTCAGTCAAGGAGGCCGTGCGACTGGCAGAGGGAGCCTGCGCAGCACTGCCTTCGCGAGGCTCTTTGACGACTGGGGCGCTCAACCCGGGCAAGCCGGAGAGCGGTACGTTGCCCTTGCTATGAATGTGAAGCGCTTTCTCCAGGGGCCTGTTTAGGCTAAGGTTCCTCAGAAGCCAGGAGCCGCCGTTCCGGCACGGAGAGAAGTCATCCTGCGAAATTGGCGAACGAGCTCCTATCCCGTGTGCCCCCAGGAGCGTCGCGGGGTTGAGGCACTCCGTGGTGGAGTATGGCCTCATGGAAACCACCGCACGCCCAACTCCCCCGGCGTGAAACACTGGAACTTACCTTGAGGCCTGAGGTCACCTTTCGTTCGGCCGGAGCTGAACCTGGGGTGCCGTGGGAGGAGTTCCTAGAAAGGGATTGCCCGCACGGTTTTCGCTTTGAGAGAACACGCAGCCTCGGCCCACGACGACAATCCTGCCGTGCAGAGACGCCGGGCCGCTAGTGCTGTTCAGGCAGCTTTGAAGCCAAGCGCAAGGCGCCTCCAAACGGGGAGAAAGCGTACTCTCCCCTCGGCGTCCCACGTTCAAGCTGAATGACGCAGCATGTTTCTCGGAAGGCTCTGCCGAGCTATCTAGTACAAGGGAGAGAGTGCCTGCCTCCGCTGAGAAAGGTTTCGACGTGGGGATTGCTGGACGTGAGGAAGAGCGTTCCCCAGGCCGTGCAAAGTTGAGGCTTTGGTGGTTCTGGATGGTCCCAGGGGCCCAGAATTGTCCCTGGGAAAGCCGTCCTCTTTTTCCTTCTCCGGCTGGAAGTAAACAGCTGGCAACCGACTGCCGTACGCAGACGTCCTGGGGGAGCCCGCCGGTTTCATTTGGGACGCACCTTGGTGTCTCACAGAAGAGCCCAAATTCCTACCTGGGGGCACACCAGCATGGAACGTAAGGCTGTTTGCAACTGCGTAGCCTGAGGCCGTTGGAAGGCCGTACAGTCGAGAGCTTTCGAGCGAACAGGGCAGCGCTTCGCCATCGTCGTTGCACGTTCACGGAGCTTAATCAAACGAATGCATTTACTTCCTGTGGCTCAAACGCAACAGAGGAGTCGGAAGGCATACGGTGCCCTCTGACAGTTGTTACAACGAACGTGAGTGCACAGTGTCTCGTGAAATAAATCCCTAGCACTGTTGAAGCATTCCGTTAACGCATGCTTCTTCGCTCCTATGGCACTCCGAGGTGTTACTGACGGGGGACATCTGGACTTTTACTTGAGGCCTGGGGGCGGGGGGGGTGGGGGGGGCTCACAATTCTTTTGTCGGCGAGCTCCGGAGTGCTCTTGCTGAAGCTCCCAGCAAGGAACTGAGAGCGGCAGGCCTCACACGAGTACACTCAGACGGCTTCCGTCACGAGTAAACTCAGGCCTCTTATGTGAGGCCTTCCGGCAGCAAAGAGAAGGTGGGCGCGAGGAGTGTGCTTCAGGCAGCTTAGGACCCGCCACTGCCTCGTCTACCACGGAGGGGAATAAGGTTTGCCCAGGGTCGCCCAGTTTCAAAGCGGAGCTCACGTAGTTACCCTCAGTGGATTCTGATTACCTCAAGGAAACCCACGGGAGGAACAGGGCCCTTCCATGGAGGCCCTTTTGGGCACAGGGACCTCTGCGTGGGATCTAGTGGGTAAGTATGGCAGTACCTTAGGTAGGCCTCAGTGACCAAGGCTGTCGTCTGGCTCATGCCTTAGCTGTGTTAAGTGTGGACAACGTGCTGGTCCTCAGGCTGGGCCCACAGCCTAGCTTTCGCTTCTGTGAGAGTGCTGTCCCGAGTCCCCTCCTGGAGCCAGTCGTCAGCACGGTGCCTTTTGGCACTGCAGTTCTCTTTCAGTCAAGGAGGCCGTGCGACTGGCAGAGGGAGCCTGCGCAGCACTGCCTTCGCGAGGCTCTTTGACGACTGGGGCGCTCAACCCGGGCAAGCCGGAGAGCGGTACGTTGCCCTTGCTATGAATGTGAAGCGCTTTCTCCAGGGGCCTGTTTAGGCTAAGGTTCCTCAGAAGCCAGGAGCCGCCGTTCCGGCACGGAGAGAAGTCATCCTGCGAAATTGGCGAACGAGCTCCTATCCCGTGTGCCCCCAGGAGCGTCGCGGGGTTGAGGCACTCCGTGGTGGAGTATGGCCTCATGGAAACCACCGCACACCCAACTCCCCCGGCGTGAAACACTGGAACTTACCTTGAGGCCTGAGGTCACCTTTCGTTCGGCCGGAGCTGAACCTGGGGTGCCGTGGGAGGAGTTCCTAGAAAGGGATTGCCCGCACGGTTTTCGCTTTGAGAGAACACGCAGCCTCGGCCCACGACGACAATCCTGCCGTGCGGAGACGTCGGGCCGCTAGTGCTGTTCAGGCAGCTTTGAAGCCAAGCGCAAGGCGCCTCCAAACGGGGAGAAAGCGTACTCTCCCCTCGGCGTCCCACGTTCAAGCTGAATGACGCAGCATGTTTCTCGGAAGGCTCTGCCGAGCTATCTAGTACAAGGGAGAGAGTGCCTGCCTCCGCTGAGAAAGGTTTCGACGTGGGGATTGCTGGACGTGAGGAAGAGCGTTCCCCAGGCCGTGCAAAGTTGAGGCTTTGGTGGTTCTGGATGGTCCCAGGGGTCCAGAATTGTCCCTGGGAAAGCCGTCCTCTTTTTCCTTCTCCGGCTGGAAGTAAACAGCTGGCAACCGACTGCCGTACGCAGACGTCCTGGGGGAGCCCGCCGGTTTCATTTGGGACGCACCTTGGTGTCTCACAGAAGAGCCCAAATTCCTACCTGGGGGCACACCAGCATGGAACGTAAGGCTGTTTACAACTGCGTAGCCTGAGGCCGTTGGAAGGCCGTACAGTCGAGAGCTTTCGAGCGAACAGGGCAGCGCTTCGCCATCGTCGTTGCACGTTCACGGAGCTTAATCAAACGAATGCATTTACTTCCTGTGGCTCAAACGCAACAGAGGAGTCGGAAGGCATACAGTGCCCTCTGACAGTTGTTACAACGAACGTGAGTGCACAGTGTCTCGTGAAATAAATCCCTAGCACTGTTGAAGCATTCCGTTAACGCATGCTTCTTCGCTCCTATGGCACTCCGAGGTGTTACTGACGGGGGACATCTGGACTTTTACTTGAGGCCTGGGGGCGGGGGGGGTGGGGGGGGCTCACAATTCTTTTGTCGGCGAGCTCCGGAGTGCTCTTGCTGAAGCTCCCAGCAAGGAACTGAGAGCGGCAGGCCTCACACGAGTACACTCAGACGGCTTCCGTCACGAGTAAACTCAGGCCTCTTATGTGAGGCCTTCCGGCAGCAAAGAGAAGGTGGGCGCGAGGAGTGTGCTTCAGGCAGCTTAGGACCCGCCACTGCCTCGTCTACCACGGAGGGGAATAAGGTTTGCCCAGGGTCGCCCAGTTTCAAAGCGGAGCTCACGTAGTTACCCTCAGTGGATTCTGATTACCTCAAGGAAACCCACGGGAGGAACAGGGCCCTTCCATGGAGGCCCTTTTGGGCACAGGGACCTCTGCGTGGGATCTAGTGGGTAAGTATGGCAGTACCTTAGGTAGGCCTCAGTGACCAAGGCTGTCGTCTGGCTCATGCCTTAGCTGTGTTAAGTGTGGACAACGTGCTGGTCCTCAGGCTGGGCCCACAGCCTAGCTTTCGCTTCTGTGAGAGTGCTGTCCCGAGTCCCCTCCTGGAGCCAGTCGTCAGCACGGTGCCTTTTGGCACTGCAGTTCTCTTTCAGTCAAGGAGGCCGTGCGACTGGCAGAGGGAGCCTGCGCAGCACTGCCTTCGCGAGGCTCTTTGACGACTGGGGCGCTCAACCCGGGCAAGCCGGAGAGCGGTACGTTGCCCTTGCTATGAATGTGAAGCGCTTTCTCCAGGGGCCTGTTTAGGCTAAGGTTCCTCAGAAGCCAGGAGCCGCCGTTCCGGCACGGAGAGAAGTCATCCTGCGAAATTGGCGAACGAGCTCCTATCCCGTGTGCCCCCAGGAGCGTCGCGGGGTTGAGGCACTCCGTGGTGGAGTATGGCCTCATGGAAACCACCGCACACCCAACTCCCCCGGCGTGAAACACTGGAACTTACCTTGAGGCCTGAGGTCACCTTTCGTTCGGCCGGAGCTGAACCTGGGGTGCCGTGGGAGGAGTTCCTAGAAAGGGATTGCCCGCACGGTTTTCGCTTTGAGAGAACACGCAGCCTCGGCCCACGACGACAATCCTGCCGTGCAGAGACGCCGGGCCGCTAGTGCTGTTCAGGCAGCTTTGAAGCCAAGCGCAAGGCGCCTCCAAACGGGGAGAAAGCGTACTCTCCCCTCGGCGTCCCACGTTCAAGCTGAATGACGCAGCATGTTTCTCGGAAGGCTCTGCCGAGCTATCTAGTACAAGGGAGAGAGTGCCTGCCTCCGCTGAGAAAGGTTTCGACGTGGGGATTGCTGGACGTGAGGAAGAGCGTTCCCCAGGCCGTGCAAAGTTGAGGCTTTGGTGGTTCTGGATGGTCCCAGGGGTCCAGAATTGTCCCTGGGAAAGCCGTCCTCTTTTTCCTTCTCCGGCTGGAAGTAAACAGCTGGCAACCGACTGCCGTACGCAGACGTCCTGGGGGAGCCCGCCGGTTTCATTTGGGACGCACCTTGGTGTCTCACAGAAGAGCCCAAATTCCTACCTGGGGGCACACCAGCATGGAATGTAAGGCTGTTTACAACTGCGTAGCCTGAGGCCGTTGGAAGGCCGTACAGTCGAGAGCTTTCGAGCGAACAGGGCAGCGCTTCGCCATCGTCGTTGCACGTTCACGGAGCTTAATCAAACGAATGCATTTACTTCCTGTGGCTCAAACGCAACAGAGGAGTCGGAAGGCATACGGTGCCCTCTGACAGTTGTTACAACGAACGTGAGTGCACAGTGTCTCGTGAAATAAATCCCTAGCACTGTTGAAGCATTCCGTTAACGCATGCTTCTTCGCTCCTATGGCACTCCGAGGTGTTACTGACGGGGGACATCTGGACTTTTACTTGAGGCCTGGGGGCGGGGGGGGTGGGGGGGGCTCACAATTCTTTTGTCGGCGAGCTCCGGAGTGCTCTTGCTGAAGCTCCCAGCAAGGAACTGAGAGCGGCAGGCCTCACACGAGTACACTCAGACGGCTTCCGTCACGAGTAAACTCAGGCCTCTTATGTGAGGCCTTCCGGCAGCAAAGAGAAGGTGGGCGCGAGGAGTGTGCTTCAGGCAGCTTAGGACCCGCCACTGCCTCGTCTACCACGGAGGGGAATAAGGTTTGCCCAGGGTCGCCCAGTTTCAAAGCGGAGCTCACGTAGTTACCCTCAGTGGATTCTGATTACCTCAAGGAAACCCACGGGAGGAACAGGGCCCTTCCATGGAGGCCCTTTTGGGCACAGGGACCTCTGCGTGGGATCTAGTGGGTAAGTATGGCAGTACCTTAGGTAGGCCTCAGTGACCAAGGCTGTCGTCTGGCTCATGCCTTAGCTGTGTTAAGTGTGGACAACGTGCTGGTCCTCAGGCTGGGCCCACAGCCTAGCTTTCGCTTCTGTGAGAGTGCTGTCCCGAGTCCCCTCCTGGAGCCAGTCGTCAGCACGGTGCCTTTTGGCACTGCAGTTCTCTTTCAGTCAAGGAGGCCGTGCGACTGGCAGAGGGAGCCTGCGCAGCACTGCCTTCGCGAGGCTCTTTGACGACTGGGGCGCTCAACCCGGGCAAGCCGGAGAGCGGTACGTTGCCCTTGCTATGAATGTGAAGCGCTTTCTCCAGGGGCCTGTTTAGGCTAAGGTTCCTCAGAAGCCAGGAGCCGCCGTTCCGGCACGGAGAGAAGTCATCCTGCGAAATTGGCGAACGAGCTCCTATCCCGTGTGCCCCCAGGAGCGTCGCGGGGTTGAGGCACTCCGTGGTGGAGTATGGCCTCATGGAAACCACCGCACACCCAACTCCCCCGGCGTGAAACACTGGAACTTACCTTGAGGCCTGAGGTCACCTTTCGTTCGGCCGGAGCTGAACCTGGGGTGCCGTGGGAGGAGTTCCTAGAAAGGGATTGCCCGCACGGTTTTCGCTTTGAGAGAACACGCAGCCTCGGCCCACGACGACAATCCTGCCGTGCGGAGACGTCGGGCCGCTAGTGCTGTTCAGGCAGCTTTGAAGCCAAGCGCAAGGCGCCTCCAAACGGGGAGAAAGCGTACTCTCCCCTCGGCGTCCCACGTTCAAGCTGAATGACGCAGCATGTTTCTCGGAAGGCTCTGCCGAGCTATCTAGTACAAGGGAGAGAGTGCCTGCCTCCGCTGAGAAAGGTTTCGACGTGGGGATTGCTGGACGTGAGGAAGAGCGTTCCCCAGGCCGTGCAAAGTTGAGGCTTTGGTGGTTCTGGATGGTCCCAGGGGTCCAGAATTGTCCCTGGGAAAGCCGTCCTCTTTTTCCTTCTCCGGCTGGAAGTAAACAGCTGGCAACCGACTGCCGTACGCAGACGTCCTGGGGGAGCCCGCCGGTTTCATTTGGGACGCACCTTGGTGTCTCACAGAAGAGCCCAAATTCCTACCTGGGGGCACACCAGCATGGAACGTAAGGCTGTTTGCAACTGCGTAGCCTGAGGCCGTTGGAAGGCCGTACAGTCGAGAGCTTTCGAGCGAACAGGGCAGCGCTTCGCCATCGTCGTTGCACGTTCACGGAGCTTAATCAAACGAATGCATTTACTTCCTGTGGCTCAAACGCAACAGAGGAGTCGGAAGGCATACAGTGCCCTCTGACAGTTGTTACAACGAACGTGAGTGCACAGTGTCTCGTGAAATAAATCCCTAGCACTGTTGAAGCATTCCGTTAACGCATGCTTCTTCGCTCCTATGGCACTCCGAGGTGTTACTGACGGGGGACATCTGGACTTTTACTTGAGGCCTGGGGGCGGGGGGGGTGGGGGGGGCTCACAATTCTTTTGTCGGCGAGCTCCGGAGTGCTCTTGCTGAAGCTCCCAGCAAGGAACTGAGAGCGGCAGGCCTCACACGAGTACACTCAGACGGCTTCCGTCACGAGTAAACTCAGGCCTCTTATGTGAGGCCTTCCGGCAGCAAAGAGAAGGTGGGCGCGAGGAGTGTGCTTCAGGCAGCTTAGGACCCGCCACTGCCTCGTCTACCACGGAGGGGAATAAGGTTTGCCCAGGGTCGCCCAGTTTCAAAGCGGAGCTCACGTAGTTACCCTCAGTGGATTCTGATTACCTCAAGGAAACCCACGGGAGGAACAGGGCCCTTCCATGGAGGCCCTTTTGGGCACAGGGACCTCTGCGTGGGATCTAGTGGGTAAGTATGGCAGTACCTTAGGTAGGCCTCAGTGACCAAGGCTGTCGTCTGGCTCATGCCTTAGCTGTGTTAAGTGTGGACAACGTGCTGGTCCTCAGGCTGGGCCCACAGCCTAGCTTTCGCTTCTGTGAGAGTGCTGTCCCGAGTCCCCTCCTGGAGCCAGTCGTCAGCACGGTGCCTTTTGGCACTGCAGTTGTCTTTCAGTCAAGGAGGCCGTGCGACTGGCAGAGGGAGCCTGCGCGGCACTGCCTTCGCGAGGCTCTTTGACGACTGGGGCGCTCAACCCGGGCAAGCCGGAGAGCGGTACGTTGCCCTTGCTATGAATGTGAAGCGCTTTCTCCAGGGGCCTGTTTAGGCTAAGGTTCCTCAGAAGCCAGGAGCCGCCGTTCCGGCACGGAGAGAAGTCATCCTGCGAAATTGGCGAACGAGCTCCTATCCCGTGTGCCCCCAGGAGCGTCGCGGGGTTGAGGCACTCCGTGGTGGAGTATGGCCTCATGGAAACCACCGCACACCCAACTCCCCCGGCGTGAAACACTGGAACTTACCTTGAGGCCTGAGGTCACCTTTCGTTCGGCCGGAGCTGAACCTGGGGTGCCGTGGGAGGAGTTCCTAGAAAGGGATTGCCCGCACGGTTTTCGCTTTGAGAGAACACGCAGCCTCGGCCCACGACGACAATCCTGCCGTGCAGAGACGCCGGGCCGCTAGTGCTGTTCAGGCAGCTTTGAAGCCAAGCGCAAGGCGCCTCCAAACGGGGAGAAAGCGTACTCTCCCCTCGGCGTCCCACGTTCAAGCTGAATGACGCAGCATGTTTCTCGGAAGGCTCTGCCGAGCTATCTAGTACAAGGGAGAGAGTGCCTGCCTCCGCTGAGAAAGGTTTCGACGTGGGGATTGCTGGACGTGAGGAAGAGCGTTCCCCAGGCCGTGCAAAGTTGAGGCTTTGGTGGTTCTGGATGGTCCCAGGGGTCCAGAATTGTCCCTGGGAAAGCCGTCCTCTTTTTCCTTCTCCGGCTGGAAGTAAACAGCTGGCAACCGACTGCCGTACGCAGACGTCCTGGGGGAGCCCGCCGGTTTCATTTGGGACGCACCTTGGTGTCTCACAGAAGAGCCCAAATTCCTACCTGGGGGCACACCAGCATGGAACGTAAGGCTGTTTACAACTGCGTAGCCTGAGGCCGTTGGAAGGCCGTACAGTCGAGAGCTTTCGAGCGAACAGGGCAGCGCTTCGCCATCGTCGTTGCACGTTCACGGAGCTTAATCAAACGAATGCATTTACTTCCTGTGGCTCAAACGCAACAGAGGAGTCGGAAGGCATACAGTGCCCTCTGACAGTTGTTACAACGAACGTGAGTGCACAGTGTCTCGTGAAATAAATCCCTAGCACTGTTGAAGCATTCCGTTAACGCATGCTTCTTCGCTCCTATGGCACTCCGAGGTGTTACTGACGGGGGACATCTGGACTTTTACTTGAGGCCTGGGGGCGGGGGGGGTGGGGGGGGCTCACAATTCTTTTGTCGGCGAGCTCCGGAGTGCTCTTGCTGAAGCTCCCAGCAAGGAACTGAGAGCGGCAGGCCTCACACGAGTACACTCAGACGGCTTCCGTCACGAGTAAACTCAGGCCTCTTATGTGAGGCCTTCCGGCAGCAAAGAGAAGGTGGGCGCGAGGAGTGTGCTTCAGGCAGCTTAGGACCCGCCACTGCCTCGTCTACCACGGAGGGGAATAAGGTTTGCCCAGGGTCGCCCAGTTTCAAAGCGGAGCTCACGTAGTTACCCTCAGTGGATTCTGATTACCTCAAGGAAACCCACGGGAGGAACAGGGCCCTTCCATGGAGGCCCTTTTGGGCACAGGGACCTCTGCGTGGGATCTAGTGGGTAAGTATGGCAGTACCTTAGGTAGGCCTCAGTGACCAAGGCTGTCGTCTGGCTCATGCCTTAGCTGTGTTAAGTGTGGACAACGTGCTGGTCCTCAGGCTGGGCCCACAGCCTAGCTTTCGCTTCTGTGAGAGTGCTGTCCCGAGTCCCCTCCTGGAGCCAGTCGTCAGCACGGTGCCTTTTGGCACTGCAGTTCTCTTTCAGTCAAGGAGGCCGTGCGACTGGCAGAGGGAGCCTGCGCAGCACTGCCTTCGCGAGGCTCTTTGACGACTGGGGCGCTCAACCCGGGCAAGCCGGAGAGCGGTACGTTGCCCTTGCTATGAATGTGAAGCGCTTTCTCCAGGGGCCTGTTTAGGCTAAGGTTCCTCAGAAGCCAGGAGCCGCCGTTCCGGCACGGAGAGAAGTCATCCTGCGAAATTGGCGAACGAGCTCCTATCCCGTGTGCCCCCAGGAGCGTCGCGGGGTTGAGGCACTCCGTGGTGGAGTATGGCCTCATGGAAACCACCGCACACCCAACTCCCCCGGCGTGAAACACTGGAACTTACCTTGAGGCCTGAGGTCACCTTTCGTTCGGCCGGAGCTGAACCTGGGGTGCCGTGGGAGGAGTTCCTAGAAAGGGATTGCCCGCACGGTTTTCGCTTTGAGAGAACACGCAGCCTCGGCCCACGACGACAATCCTGCCGTGCGGAGACGTCGGGCCGCTAGTGCTGTTCAGGCAGCTTTGAAGCCAAGCGCAAGGCGCCTCCAAACGGGGAGAAAGCGTACTCTCCCCTCGGCGTCCCACGTTCAAGCTGAATGACGCAGCATGTTTCTCGGAAGGCTCTGCCGAGCTATCTAGTACAAGGGAGAGAGTGCCTGCCTCCGCTGAGAAAGGTTTCGACGTGGGGATTGCTGGACGTGAGGAAGAGCGTTCCCCAGGCCGTGCAAAGTTGAGGCTTTGGTGGTTCTGGATGGTCCCAAGGGCCCAGAATTGTCCCTGGGAAAGCCGTCCTCTTTTTCCTTCTCCGGCTGGAAGTAAACAGCTGGCAACCGACTGCCGTACGCAGACGTCCTGGGGGAGCCCGCCGGTTTCATTTGGGACGCACCTTGGTGTCTCACAGAAGAGCCCAAATTCCTACCTGGGGGCACACCAGCATGGAACGTAAGGCTGTTTGCAACTGCGTAGCCTGAGGCCGTTGGAAGGCCGTACAGTCGAGAGCTTTCGAGCGAACAGGGCAGCGCTTCGCCATCGTCGTTGCACGTTCACGGAGCTTAATCAAACGAATGCATTTACTTCCTGTGGCTCAAACGCAACAGAGGAGTCGGAAGGCATACAGTGCCCTCTGACAGTTGTTACAACGAACGTGAGTGCACAGTGTCTCGTGAAATAAATCCCTAGCACTGTTGAAGCATTCCGTTAACGCATGCTTCTTCGCTCCTATGGCACTCCGAGGTGTTACTGACGGGGGACATCTGGACTTTTACTTGAGGCCTGGGGGCGGGGGGGGTGGGGGGGGCTCACAATTCTTTTGTCGGCGAGCTCCGGAGTGCTCTTGCTGAAGCTCCCAGCAAGGAACTGAGAGCGGCAGGCCTCACACGAGTACACTCAGACGGCTTCCGTCACGAGTAAACTCAGGCCTCTTATGTGAGGCCTTCCGGCAGCAAAGAGAAGGTGGGCGCGAGGAGTGTGCTTCAGGCAGCTTAGGACCCGCCACTGCCTCGTCTACCACGGAGGGGAATAAGGTTTGCCCAGGGTCGCCCAGTTTCAAAGCGGAGCTCACGTAGTTACCCTCAGTGGATTCTGATTACCTCAAGGAAACCCACGGGAGGAACAGGGCCCTTCCATGGAGGCCCTTTTGGGCACAGGGACCTCTGCGTGGGATCTAGTGGGTAAGTATGGCAGTACCTTAGGTAGGCCTCAGTGACCAAGGCTGTCGTCTGGCTCATGCCTTAGCTGTGTTAAGTGTGGACAACGTGCTGGTCCTCAGGCTGGGCCCACAGCCTAGCTTTCGCTTCTGTGAGAGTGCTGTCCCGAGTCCCCTCCTGGAGCCAGTCGTCAGCACGGTGCCTTTTGGCACTGCAGTTCTCTTTCAGTCAAGGAGGCCGTGCGACTGGCAGAGGGAGCCTGCGCAGCACTGCCTTCGCGAGGCTCTTTGACGACTGGGGCGCTCAACCCGGGCAAGCCGGAGAGCGGTACGTTGCCCTTGCTATGAATGTGAAGCGCTTTCTCCAGGGGCCTGTTTAGGCTAAGGTTCCTCAGAAGCCAGGAGCCGCCGTTCCGGCACGGAGAGAAGTCATCCTGCGAAATTGGCGAACGAGCTCCTATCCCGTGTGCCCCCAGGAGCGTCGCGGGGTTGAGGCACTCCGTGGTGGAGTATGGCCTCATGGAAACCACCGCACACCCAACTCCCCCGGCGTGAAACACTGGAACTTACCTTGAGGCCTGAGGTCACCTTTCGTTCGGCCGGAGCTGAACCTGGGGTGCCGTGGGAGGAGTTCCTAGAAAGGGATTGCCCGCACGGTTTTCGCTTTGAGAGAACACGCAGCCTCGGCCCACGACGACAATCCTGCCGTGCGGAGACGTCGGGCCGCTAGTGCTGTTCAGGCAGCTTTGAAGCCAAGCGCAAGGCGCCTCCAAACGGGGAGAAAGCGTACTCTCCCCTCGGCGTCCCACGTTCAAGCTGAATGACGCAGCATGTTTCTCGGAAGGCTCTGCCGAGCTATCTAGTACAAGGGAGAGAGTGCCTGCCTCCGCTGAGAAAGGTTTCGACGTGGGGATTGCTGGACGTGAGGAAGAGCGTTCCCCAGGCCGTGCAAAGTTGAGGCTTTGGTGGTTCTGGATGGTCCCAAGGGCCCAGAATTGTCCCTGGGAAAGCCGTCCTCTTTTTCCTTCTCCGGCTGGAAGTAAACAGCTGGCAACCGACTGCCGTACGCAGACGTCCTGGGGGAGCCCGCCGGTTTCATTTGGGACGCACCTTGGTGTCTCACAGAAGAGCCCAAATTCCTACCTGGGGGCACACCAGCATGGAACGTAAGGCTGTTTGCAACTGCGTAGCCTGAGGCCGTTGGAAGGCCGTACAGTCGAGAGCTTTCGAGCGAACAGGGCAGCGCTTCGCCATCGTCGTTGCACGTTCACGGAGCTTAATCAAACGAATGCATTTACTTCCTGTGGCTCAAACGCAACAGAGGAGTCGGAAGGCATACAGTGCCCTCTGACAGTTGTTACAACGAACGTGAGTGCACAGTGTCTCGTGAAATAAATCCCTAGCACTGTTGAAGCATTCCGTTAACGCATGCTTCTTCGCTCCTATGGCACTCCGAGGTGTTACTGACGGGGGACATCTGGACTTTTACTTGAGGCCTGGGGGCGGGGGGGGTGGGGGGGGCTCACAATTCTTTTGTCGGCGAGCTCCGGAGTGCTCTTGCTGAAGCTCCCAGCAAGGAACTGAGAGCGGCAGGCCTCACACGAGTACACTCAGACGGCTTCCGTCACGAGTAAACTCAGGCCTCTTATGTGAGGCCTTCCGGCAGCAAAGAGAAGGTGGGCGCGAGGAGTGTGCTTCAGGCAGCTTAGGACCCGCCACTGCCTCGTCTACCACGGAGGGGAATAAGGTTTGCCCAGGGTCGCCCAGTTTCAAAGCGGAGCTCACGTAGTTACCATCAGTGGTTTCTGATTACCTCAAGGAAACCCACGGGAGGAACAGGGCCCTTCCATGGAGGCCCTTTTGGGCACAGGGACCTCTGCGTGGGATCTAGTGGGTAAGTATGGCAGTACCTTAGGTAGGCCTCAGTGACCAAGGCTGTCGTCTGGCTCATGCCTTAGCTGTGTTAAGTGTGGACAACGTGCTGGTCCTCAGGCTGGGCCCACAGCCTAGCTTTCGCTTCTGTGAGAGTGCTGTCCCGAGTCCCCTCCTGGAGCCAGTCGTCAGCACGGTGCCTTTTGGCACTGCAGTTCTCTTTCAGTCAAGGAGGCCGTGCGACTGGCAGAGGGAGCCTGCGCAGCACTGCCTTCGCGAGGCTCTTTGACGACTGGGGCGCTCAACCCGGGCAAGCCGGAGAGCGGTACGTTGCCCTTGCTATGAATGTGAAGCGCTTTCTCCAGGGGCCTGTTTAGGCTAAGGTTCCTCAGAAGCCAGGAGCCGCCGTTCCGGCACGGAGAGAAGTCATCCTGCGAAATTGGCGAACGAGCTCCTATCCCGTGTGCCCCCAGGAGCGTCGCGGGGTTGAGGCACTCCGTGGTGGAGTATGGCCTCATGGAAACCACCGCACACCCAACTCCCCCGGCGTGAAACACTGGAACTTACCTTGAGGCCTGAGGTCACCTTTCGTTCGGCCGGAGCTGAACCTGGGGTGCCGTGGGAGGAGTTCCTAGAAAGGGATTGCCCGCACGGTTTTCGCTTTGAGAGAACACGCAGCCTCGGCCCACGACGACAATCCTGCCGTGCAGAGACGCCGGGCCGCTAGTGCTGTTCAGGCAGCTTTGAAGCCAAGCGCAAGGCGCCTCCAAACGGGGAGAAAGCGTACTCTCCCCTCGGCGTCCCACGTTCAAGCTGAATGACGCAGCATGTTTCTCGGAAGGCTCTGCCGAGCTATCTAGTACAAGGGAGAGAGTGCCTGCCTCCGCTGAGAAAGGTTTCGACGTGGGGATTGCTGGACGTGAGGAAGAGCGTTCCCCAGGCCGTGCAAAGTTGAGGCTTTGGTGGTTCTGGATGGTCCCAGGGGTCCAGAATTGTCCCTGGGAAAGCCGTCCTCTTTTTCCTTCTCCGGCTGGAAGTAAACAGCTGGCAACCGACTGCCGTACGCAGACGTCCTGGGGGAGCCGGCCGGTTTCATTTGGGACGCACCTTGGTGTCTCACAGAAGAGCCCAAATTCCTACCTGGGGGCACACCAGCATGGAACGTAAGGCTGTTTGCAACTGCGTAGCCTGAGGCCGTTGGAAGGCCGTACAGTCGAGAGCTTTCGAGCGAACAGGGCAGCGCTTCGCCATCGTCGTTGCACGTTCACGGAGCTTAATCAAACGAATGCATTTACTTCCTGTGGCTCAAACGCAACAGAGGAGTCGGAAGGCATACAGTGCCCTCTGACAGTTGTTACAACGAACGTGAGTGCACAGTGTCTCGTGAAATAAATCCCTAGCACTGTTGAAGCATTCCGTTAACGCATGCTTCTTCGCTCCTATGGCACTCCGAGGTGTTACTGACGGGGGACATCTGGACTTTTACTTGAGGCCTGGGGGCGGGGGGGGTGGGGGGGGCTCACAATTCTTTTGTCGGCGAGCTCCGGAGTGCTCTTGCTGAAGCTCCCAGCAAGGAACTGAGAGCGGCAGGCCTCACACGAGTACACTCAGACGGCTTCCGTCACGAGTAAACTCAGGCCTCTTATGTGAGGCCTTCCGGCAGCAAAGAGAAGGTGGGCGCGAGGAGTGTGCTTCAGGCAGCTTAGGACCCGCCACTGCCTCGTCTACCACGGAGGGGAATAAGGTTTGCCCAGGGTCGCCCAGTTTCAAAGCGGAGCTCACGTAGTTACCCTCAGTGGATTCTGATTACCTCAAGGAAACCCACGGGAGGAACAGGGCCCTTCCATGGAGGCCCTTTTGGGCACAGGGACCTCTGCGTGGGATCTAGTGGGTAAGTATGGCAGTACCTTAGGTAGGCCTCAGTGACCAAGGCTGTCGTCTGGCTCATGCCTTAGCTGTGTTAAGTGTGGACAACGTGCTGGTCCTCAGGCTGGGCCCACAGCCTAGCTTTCGCTTCTGTGAGAGTGCTGTCCCGAGTCCCCTCCTGGAGCCAGTCGTCAGCACGGTGCCTTTTGGCACTGCAGTTCTCTTTCAGTCAAGGAGGCCGTGCGACTGGCAGAGGGAGCCTGCGCAGCACTGCCTTCGCGAGGCTCTTTGACGACTGGGGCGCTCAACCCGGGCAAGCCGGAGAGCGGTACGTTGCCCTTGCTATGAATGTGAAGCGCTTTCTCCAGGGGCCTGTTTAGGCTAAGGTTCCTCAGAAGCCAGGAGCCGCCGTTCCGGCACGGAGAGAAGTCATCCTGCGAAATTGGCGAACGAGCTCCTATCCCGTGTGCCCCCAGGAGCGTCGCGGGGTTGAGGCACTCCGTGGTGGAGTATGGCCTCATGGAAACCACCGCACACCCAACTCCCCCGGCGTGAAACACTGGAACTTACCTTGAGGCCTGAGGTCACCTTTCGTTCGGCCGGAGCTGAACCTGGGGTGCCGTGGGAGGAGTTCCTAGAAAGGGATTGCCCGCACGGTTTTCGCTTTGAGAGAACACGCAGCCTCGGCCCACGACGACAATCCTGCCGTGCGGAGACGTCGGGCCGCTAGTGCTGTTCAGGCAGCTTTGAAGCCAAGCGCAAGGCGCCTCCAAACGGGGAGAAAGCGTACTCTCCCCTCGGCGTCCCACGTTCAAGCTGAATGACGCAGCATGTTTCTCGGAAGGCTCTGCCGAGCTATCTAGTACAAGGGAGAGAGTGCCTGCCTCCGCTGAGAAAGGTTTCGACGTGGGGATTGCTGGACGTGAGGAAGAGCGTTCCCCAGGCCGTGCAAAGTTGAGGCTTTGGTGGTTCTGGATGGTCCCAAGGGCCCAGAATTGTCCCTGGGAAAGCCGTCCTCTTTTTCCTTCTCCGGCTGGAAGTAAACAGCTGGCAACCGACTGCCGTACGCAGACGTCCTGGGGGAGCCCGCCGGTTTCATTTGGGACGCACCTTGGTGTCTCACAGAAGAGCCCAAATTCCTACCTGGGGGCACACCAGCATGGAACGTAAGGCTGTTTGCAACTGCGTAGCCTGAGGCCGTTGGAAGGCCGTACAGTCGAGAGCTTTCGAGCGAACAGGGCAGCGCTTCGCCATCGTCGTTGCACGTTCACGGAGCTTAATCAAACGAATGCATTTACTTCCTGTGGCTCAAACGCAACAGAGGAGTCGGAAGGCATACAGTGCCCTCTGACAGTTGTTACAACGAACGTGAGTGCACAGTGTCTCGTGAAATAAATCCCTAGCACTGTTGAAGCATTCCGTTAACGCATGCTTCTTCGCTCCTATGGCACTCCGAGGTGTTACTGACGGGGGACATCTGGACTTTTACTTGAGGCCTGGGGGCGGGGGGGGTGGGGGGGGCTCACAATTCTTTTGTCGGCGAGCTCCGGAGTGCTCTTGCTGAAGCTCCCAGCAAGGAACTGAGAGCGGCAGGCCTCACACGAGTACACTCAGACGGCTTCCGTCACGAGTAAACTCAGGCCTCTTATGTGAGGCCTTCCGGCAGCAAAGAGAAGGTGGGCGCGAGGAGTGTGCTTCAGGCAGCTTAGGACCCGCCACTGCCTCGTCTACCACGGAGGGGAATAAGGTTTGCCCAGGGTCGCCCAGTTTCAAAGCGGAGCTCACGTAGTTACCATCAGTGGTTTCTGATTACCTCAAGGAAACCCACGGGAGGAACAGGGCCCTTCCATGGAGGCCCTTTTGGGCACAGGGACCTCTGCGTGGGATCTAGTGGGTAAGTATGGCAGTACCTTAGGTAGGCCTCAGTGACCAAGGCTGTCGTCTGGCTCATGCCTTAGCTGTGTTAAGTGTGGACAACGTGCTGGTCCTCAGGCTGGGCCCACAGCCTAGCTTTCGCTTCTGTGAGAGTGCTGTCCCGAGTCCCCTCCTGGAGCCAGTCGTCAGCACGGTGCCTTTTGGCACTGCAGTTCTCTTTCAGTCAAGGAGGCCGTGCGACTGGCAGAGGGAGCCTGCGCAGCACTGCCTTCGCGAGGCTCTTTGACGACTGGGGCGCTCAACCCGGGCAAGCCGGAGAGCGGTACGTTGCCCTTGCTATGAATGTGAAGCGCTTTCTCCAGGGGCCTGTTTAGGCTAAGGTTCCTCAGAAGCCAGGAGCCGCCGTTCCGGCACGGAGAGAAGTCATCCTGCGAAATTGGCGAACGAGCTCCTATCCCGTGTGCCCCCAGGAGCGTCGCGGGGTTGAGGCACTCCGTGGTGGAGTATGGCCTCATGGAAACCACCGCACACCCAACTCCCCCGGCGTGAAACACTGGAACTTACCTTGAGGCCTGAGGTCACCTTTCGTTCGGCCGGAGCTGAACCTGGGGTGCCGTGGGAGGAGTTCCTAGAAAGGGATTGCCCGCACGGTTTTCGCTTTGAGAGAACACGCAGCCTCGGCCCACGACGACAATCCTGCCGTGCAGAGACGCCGGGCCGCTAGTGCTGTTCAGGCAGCTTTGAAGCCAAGCGCAAGGCGCCTCCAAACGGGGAGAAAGCGTACTCTCCCCTCGGCGTCCCACGTTCAAGCTGAATGACGCAGCATGTTTCTCGGAAGGCTCTGCCGAGCTATCTAGTACAAGGGAGAGAGTGCCTGCCTCCGCTGAGAAAGGTTTCGACGTGGGGATTGCTGGACGTGAGGAAGAGCGTTCCCCAGGCCGTGCAAAGTTGAGGCTTTGGTGGTTCTGGATGGTCCCAGGGGTCCAGAATTGTCCCTGGGAAAGCCGTCCTCTTTTTCCTTCTCCGGCTGGAAGTAAACAGCTGGCAACCGACTGCCGTACGCAGACGTCCTGGGGGAGCCCGCCGGTTTCATTTGGGACGCACCTTGGTGTCTCACAGAAGAGCCCAAATTCCTACCTGGGGGCACACCAGCATGGAACGTAAGGCTGTTTACAACTGCGTAGCCTGAGGCCGTTGGAAGGCCGTACAGTCGAGAGCTTTCGAGCGAACAGGGCAGCGCTTCGCCATCGTCGTTGCACGTTCACGGAGCTTAATCAAACGAATGCATTTACTTCCTGTGGCTCAAACGCAACAGAGGAGTCGGAAGGCATACAGTGCCCTCTGACAGTTGTTACAACGAACGTGAGTGCACAGTGTCTCGTGAAATAAATCCCTAGCACTGTTGAAGCATTCCGTTAACGCATGCTTCTTCGCTCCTATGGCACTCCGAGGTGTTACTGACGGGGGACATCTGGACTTTTACTTGAGGCCTGGGGGCGGGGGGGGTGGGGGGGGCTCACAATTCTTTTGTCGGCGAGCTCCGGAGTGCTCTTGCTGAAGCTCCCAGCAAGGAACTGAGAGCGGCAGGCCTCACACGAGTACACTCAGACGGCTTCCGTCACGAGTAAACTCAGGCCTCTTATGTGAGGCCTTCCGGCAGCAAAGAGAAGGTGGGCGCGAGGAGTGTGCTTCAGGCAGCTTAGGACCCGCCACTGCCTCGTCTACCACGGAGGGGAATAAGGTTTGCCCAGGGTCGCCCAGTTTCAAAGCGGAGCTCACGTAGTTACCCTCAGTGGATTCTGATTACCTCAAGGAAACCCACGGGAGGAACAGGGCCCTTCCATGGAGGCCCTTTTGGGCACAGGGACCTCTGCGTGGGATCTAGTGGGTAAGTATGGCAGTACCTTAGGTAGGCCTCAGTGACCAAGGCTGTCGTCTGGCTCATGCCTTAGCTGTGTTAAGTGTGGACAAGGTGCTGGTCCTCAGGCTGGGCCCACAGCCTAGCTTTCGCTTCTGTGAGAGTGCTGTCCCGAGTCCCCTCCTGGAGCCAGTCGTCAGCACGGTGCCTTTTGGCACTGCAGTTCTCTTTCAGTCAAGGAGGCCGTGCGACTGGCAGAGGGAGCCTGCGCAGCACTGCCTTCGCGAGGCTCTTTGACGACTGGGGCGCTCAACCCGGGCAAGCCGGAGAGCGGTACGTTGCCCTTGCTATGAATGTGAAGCGCTTTCTCCAGGGGCCTGTTTAGGCTAAGGTTCCTCAGAAGCCAGGAGCCGCCGTTCCGGCACGGAGAGAAGTCATCCTGCGAAATTGGCGAACGAGCTCCTATCCCGTGTGCCCCCAGGAGCGTCGCGGGGTTGAGGCACTCCGTGGTGGAGTATGGCCTCATGGAAACCACCGCACACCCAACTCCCCCGGCGTGAAACACTGGAACTTACCTTGAGGCCTGAGGTCACCTTTCGTTCGGCCGGAGCTGAACCTGGGGTGCCGTGGGAGGAGTTCCTAGAAAGGGATTGCCCGCACGGTTTTCGCTTTGAGAGAACACGCAGCCTCGGCCCACGACGACAATCCTGCCGTGCGGAGACGTCGGGCCGCTAGTGCTGTTCAGGCAGCTTTGAAGCCAAGCGCAAGGCGCCTCCAAACGGGGAGAAAGCGTACTCTCCCCTCGGCGTCCCACGTTCAAGCTGAATGACGCAGCATGTTTCTCGGAAGGCTCTGCCGAGCTATCTAGTACAAGGGAGAGAGTGCCTGCCTCCGCTGAGAAAGGTTTCGACGTGGGGATTGCTGGACGTGAGGAAGAGCGTTCCCCAGGCCGTGCAAAGTTGAGGCTTTGGTGGTTCTGGATGGTCCCAAGGGCCCAGAATTGTCCCTGGGAAAGCCGTCCTCTTTTTCCTTCTCCGGCTGGAAGTAAACAGCTGGCAACCGACTGCCGTACGCAGACGTCCTGGGGGAGCCCGCCGGTTTCATTTGGGACGCACCTTGGTGTCTCACAGAAGAGCCCAAATTCCTACCTGGGGGCACACCAGCATGGAACGTAAGGCTGTTTGCAACTGCGTAGCCTGAGGCCGTTGGAAGGCCGTACAGTCGAGAGCTTTCGAGCGAACAGGGCAGCGCTTCGCCATCGTCGTTGCACGTTCACGGAGCTTAATCAAACGAATGCATTTACTTCCTGTGGCTCAAACGCAACAGAGGAGTCGGAAGGCATACAGTGCCCTCTGACAGTTGTTACAACGAACGTGAGTGCACAGTGTCTCGTGAACTAAATCCCTAGCACTGTTGAAGCATTCCGTTAACGCATGCTTCTTCGCTCCTATGGCACTCCGAGGTGTTACTGACGGGGGACATCTGGACTTTTACTTGAGGCCTGGGGGCGGGGGGGGTGGGGGGGCTCACAATTCTTTTGTCGGCGAGCTCCGGAGTGCTCTTGCTGAAGCTCCCAGCAAGGAACTGAGAGCGGCAGGCCTCACACGAGTACACTCAGACGGCTTCCGTCACGAGTAAACTCAGGCCTCTTATGTGAGGCCTTCCGGCAGCAAAGAGAAGGTGGGCGCGAGGAGTGTGCTTCAGGCAGCTTAGGACCCGCCACTGCCTCGTCTACCACGGAGGGGAATAAGGTTTGCCCAGGGTCGCCCAGTTTCAAAGCGGAGCTCACGTAGTTACCCTCAGTGGATTCTGATTACCTCAAGGAAACCCACGGGAGGAACAGGGCCCTTCCATGGAGGCCCTTTTGGGCACAGGGACCTCTGCGTGGGATCTAGTGGGTAAGTATGGCAGTACCTTAGGTAGGCCTCAGTGACCAAGGCTGTCGTCTGGCTCATGCCTTAGCTGTGTTAAGTGTGGACAAGGTGCTGGTCCTCAGGCTGGGCCCACAGCCTAGCTTTCGCTTCTGTGAGAGTGCTGTCCCGAGTCCCCTCCTGGAGCCAGTCGTCAGCACGGTGCCTTTTGGCACTGCAGTTCTCTTTCAGTCAAGGAGGCCGTGCGACTGGCAGAGGGAGCCTGCGCAGCACTGCCTTCGCGAGGCTCTTTGACGACTGGGGCGCTCAACCCGGGCAAGCCGGAGAGCGGTACGTTGCCCTTGCTATGAATGTGAAGCGCTTTCTCCAGGGGCCTGTTTAGGCTAAGGTTCCTCAGAAGCCAGGAGCCGCCGTTCCGGCACGGAGAGAAGTCATCCTGCGAAATTGGCGAACGAGCTCCTATCCCGTGTGCCCCCAGGAGCGTCGCGGGGTTGAGGCACTCCGTGGTGGAGTATGGCCTCATGGAAACCACCGCACACCCAACTCCCCCGGCGTGAAACACTGGAACTTACCTTGAGGCCTGAGGTCACCTTTCGTTCGGCCGGAGCTGAACCTGGGGTGCCGTGGGAGGAGTTCCTAGAAAGGGATTGCCCGCACGGTTTTCGCTTTGCGAGAACACGCAGCCTCGGCCCACGACGACAATCCTGCCGTGCAGAGACGCCGGGCCGCTAGTGCTGTTCAGGCAGCTTTGAAGCCAAGCGCAAGGCGCCTCCAAACGGGGAGAAAGCGTACTCTCCCCTCGGCGTCCCACGTTCAAGCTGAATGACGCAGCATGTTTCTCGGAAGGCTCTGCCGAGCTATCTAGTACAAGGGAGAGAGTGCCTGCCTCCGCTGAGAAAGGTTTCGACGTGGGGATTGCTGGACGTGAGGAAGAGCGTTCCCCAGGCCGTGCAAAGTTGAGGCTTTGGTGGTTCTGGATGGTCCCAGGGGTCCAGAATTGTCCCTGGGAAAGCCGTCCTCTTTTTCCTTCTCCGGCTGGAAGTAAACAGCTGGCAACCGACTGCCGTACGCAGACGTCCTGGGGGAGCCCGCCGGTTTCATTTGGGACGCACCTTGGTGTCTCACAGAAGAGCCCAAATTCCTACCTGGGGGCACACCAGCATGGAACGTAAGGCTGTTTACAACTGCGTAGCCTGAGGCCGTTGGAAGGCCGTACAGTCGAGAGCTTTCGAGCGAACAGGGCAGCGCTTCGCCATCGTCGTTGCACGTTCACGGAGCTTAATCAAACGAATGCATTTACTTCCTGTGGCTCAAACGCAACAGAGGAGTCGGAAGGCATACAGTGCCCTCTGACAGTTGTTACAACGAACGTGAGTGCACAGTGTCTCGTGAACTAAATCCCTAGCACTGTTGAAGCATTCCGTTAACGCATGCTTCTTCGCTCCTATGGCACTCCGAGGTGTTACTGACGGGGGACATCTGGACTTTTACTTGAGGCCTGGGGGCGGGGGGGGTGGGGGGGGCTCACAATTCTTTTGTCGGCGAGCTCCGGAGTGCTCTTGCTGAAGCTCCCAGCAAGGAACTGAGAGCGGCAGGCCTCACACGAGTACACTCAGACGGCTTCCGTCACGAGTAAACTCAGGCCTCTTATGTGAGGCCTTCCGGCAGCAAAGAGAAGGTGGGCGCGAGGAGTGTGCTTCAGGCAGCTTAGGACCCGCCACTGCCTCGTCTACCACGGAGGGGAATAAGGTTTGCCCAGGGTCGCCCAGTTTCAAAGCGGAGCTCACGTAGTTACCCTCAGTGGTTTCTGATTACCTCAAGGAAACCCACGGGAGGAACAGGGCCCTTCCATGGAGGCCCTTTTGGGCACAGGGACCTCTGCGTGGGATCTAGTGGGTAAGTATGGCAGTACCTTAGGTAGGCCTCAGTGACCAAGGCTGTCGTCTGGCTCATGCCTTAGCTGTGTTAAGTGTGGACAACGTGCTGGTCCTCAGGCTGGGCCCACAGCCTAGCTTTCGCTTCTGTGAGAGTGCTGTCCCGAGTCCCCTCCTGGAGCCAGTCGTCAGCACGGTGCCTTTTGGCACTGCAGTTCTCTTTCAGTCAAGGAGGCCGTGCGACTGGCAGAGGGAGCCTGCGCGGCACTGCCTTCGCGAGGCTCTTTGACGACTGGGGCGCTCAACCCGGGCAAGCCGGAGAGCGGTACGTTGCCCTTGCTATGAATGTGAAGCGCTTTCTCCAGGGGCCTGTTTAGGCTAAGGTTCCTCAGAAGCCAGGAGCCGCCGTTCCGGCACGGAGAGAAGTCATCCTGCGAAATTGGCGAACGAGCTCCTATCCCGTGTGCCCCCAGGAGCGTCGCGGGGTTGAGGCACTCCGTGGTGGAGTATGGCCTCATGGAAACCACCGCACACCCAACTCCCCCGGCGTGAAACACTGGAACTTACCTTGAGGCCTGAGGTCACCTTTCGTTCGGCCGGAGCTGAACCTGGGGTGCCGTGGGAGGAGTTCCTAGAAAGGGATTGCCCGCACGGTTTTCGCTTTGCGAGAACACGCAGCCTCGGCCCACGACGACAATCCTGCCGTGCAGAGACGCCGGGCCGCTAGTGCTGTTCAGGCAGCTTTGAAGCCAAGCGCAAGGCGCCTCCAAACGGGGAGAAAGCGTACTCTCCCCTCGGCGTCCCACGTTCAAGCTGAATGACGCAGCATGTTTCTCGGAAGGCTCTGCCGAGCTATCTAGTACAAGGGAGAGAGTGCCTGCCTCCGCTGAGAAAGGTTTCGACGTGGGGATTGCTGGACGTGAGGAAGAGCGTTCCCCAGGCCGTGCAAAGTTGAGGCTTTGGTGGTTCTGGATGGTCCCAGGGGCCCAGAATTGTCCCTGGGAAAGCCGTCCTCTTTTTCCTTCTCCGGCTGGAAGTAAACAGCTGGCAACCGACTGCCGTACGCAGACGTCCTGGGGGAGCCCGCCGGTTTCATTTGGGACGCACCTTGGTGTCTCACAGAAGAGCCCAAATTCCTACCTGGGGGCACACCAGCATGGAATGTAAGGCTGTTTACAACTGCGTAGCCTGAGGCCGTTGGAAGGCCGTACAGTCGAGAGCTTTCGAGCGAACAGGGCAGCGCTTCGCCATCGTCGTTGCACGTTCACGGAGCTTAATCAAACGAATGCATTTACTTCCTGTGGCTCAAACGCAACAGAGGAGTCGGAAGGCATACAGTGCCCTCTGACAGTTGTTACAACGAACGTGAGTGCACAGTGTCTCGTGAAATAAATCCCTAGCACTGTTGAAGCATTCCGTTAACGCATGCTTCTTCGCTCCTATGGCACTCCGAGGTGTTACTGACGGGGGACATCTGGACTTTTACTTGAGGCCTGGGGGCGGGGGGGGTGGGGGGGGCTCACAATTCTTTTGTCGGCGAGCTCCGGAGTGCTCTTGCTGAAGCTCCCAGCAAGGAACTGAGAGCGGCAGGCCTCACACGAGTACACTCAGACGGCTTCCGTCACGAGTAAACTCAGGCCTCTTATGTGAGGCCTTCCGGCAGCAAAGAGAAGGTGGGCGCGAGGAGTGTGCTTCAGGCAGCTTGGGACCCGCCACTGCCTCGTCTACCACGGAGGGGAATAAGGTTTGCCCAGGGTCGCCCAGTTTCAAAGCGGAGCTCACGTAGTTACCCTCAGTGGTTTCTGATTACCTCAAGGAAACCCACGGGAGGAACAGGGCCCTTCCATGGAGGCCCTTTTGGGCACAGGGACCTCTGCGTGGGATCTAGTGGGTAAGTATGGCAGTACCTTAGGTAGGCCTCAGTGACCAAGGCTGTCGTCTGGCTCATGCCTTAGCTGTGTTAAGTGTGGACAACGTGCTGGTCCTCAGGCTGGGCCCACAGCCTAGCTTTCGCTTCTGTGAGAGTGCTGTCCCGAGTCCCCTCCTGGAGCCAGTCGTCAGCACGGTGCCTTTTGGCACTGCAGTTCTCTTTCAGTCAAGGAGGCCGTGCGACTGGCAGAGGGAGCCTGCGCGGCACTGCCTTCGCGAGGCTCTTTGACGACTGGGGCGCTCAACCCGGGCAAGCCGGAGAGCGGTACGTTGCCCTTGCTATGAATGTGAAGCGCTTTCTCCAGGGGCCTGTTTAGGCTAAGGTTCCTCAGAAGCCAGGAGCTGCCGTTCCGGCACGGAGAGAAGTCATCCTGCGAAATTGGCGAACGAGCTCCTATCCCGTGTGCCCCCAGGAGCGTCGCGGGGTTGAGGCACTCCGTGGTGGAGTATGGCCTCATGGAAACCACCGCACACCCAACTCCCCCGGCGTGAAACACTGGAACTTACCTTGAGGCCTGAGGTCACCTTTCGTTCGGCCGGAGCTGAACCTGGGGTGCCGTGGGAGGAGTTCCTAGAAAGGGATTGCCCGCACGGTTTTCGCTTTGAGAGAACACGCAGCCTCGGCCCACGACGACAATCCTGCCGTGCAGAGACGCCGGGCCGCTAGTGCTGTTCAGGCAGCTTTGAAGCCAAGCGCAAGGCGCCTCCAAACGGGGAGAAAGCGTACTCTCCCCTCGGCGTCCCACGTTCAAGCTGAATGACGCAGCATGTTTCTCGGAAGGCTCTGCCGAGCTATCTAGTACAAGGGAGAGAGTGCCTGCCTCCGCTGAGAAAGGTTTCGACGTGGGGATTGCTGGACGTGAGGAAGAGCGTTCCCCAGGCCGTGCAAAGTTGAGGCTTTGGTGGTTCTGGATGGTCCCAAGGGTCCAGAATTGTCCCTGGGAAAGCCGTCCTCTTTTTCCTTCTCCGGCTGGAAGTAAACAGCTGGCAACCGACTGCCGTACGCAGACGTCCTGGGGGAGCCCGCCGGTTTCATTTGGGACGCACCTTGGTGTCTCACAGAAGAGCCCAAATTCCTACCTGGGGGCACACCAGCATGGAATGTAAGGCTGTTTACAACTGCGTAGCCTGAGGCCGTTGGAAGGCCGTACAGTCGAGAGCTTTCGAGCGAACAGGGCAGCGCTTCGCCATCGTCGTTGCACGTTCACGGAGCTTAATCAAACGAATGCATTTACTTCCTGTGGCTCAAACGCAACAGAGGAGTCGGAAGGCATACAGTGCCCTCTGACAGTTGTTACAACGAACGTGAGTGCACAGTGTCTCGTGAAATAAATCCCTAGCACTGTTGAAGCATTCCGTTAACGCATGCTTCTTCGCTCCTATGGCACTCCGAGGTGTTACTGACGGGGGACATCTGGACTTTTACTTGAGGCCTGGGGGCGGGGGGGGTGGGGGGGGCTCACAATTCTTTTGTCGGCGAGCTCCGGAGTGCTCTTGCTGAAGCTCCCAGCAAGGAACTGAGAGCGGCAGGCCTCACACGAGTACACTCAGACGGCTTCCGTCACGAGTAAACTCAGGCCTCTTATGTGAGGTCTTCCGGCAGCAAAGAGAAGGTGGGCGCGAGGAGTGTGCTTCAGGCAGCTTAGGACCCGCCACTGCCTCGTCTACCACGGAGGGGAATAAGGTTTGCCCAGGGTCGCCCAGTTTCAAAGCGGAGCTCACGTAGTTACCCTCAGTGGTTTCTGATTACCTCAAGGAAACCCACGGGAGGAACAGGGCCCTTCCATGGAGGCCCTTTTGGGCACAGGGACCTCTGCGTGGGATCTAGTGGGTAAGTATGGCAGTACCTTAGGTAGGCCTCAGTGACCAAGGCTGTCGTCTGGCTCATGCCTTAGCTGTGTTAAGTGTGGACAACGTGCTGGTCCTCAGGCTGGGCCCACAGCCTAGCTTTCGCTTCTGTGAGAGTGCTGTCCCGAGTCCCCTCCTGGAGCCAGTCGTCAGCACGGTGCCTTTTGGCACTGCAGTTCTCTTTCAGTCAAGGAGGCCGTGCGACTGGCAGAGGGAGCCTGCGCGGCACTGCCTTCGCGAGGCTCTTTGACGACTGGGGCGCTCAACCCGGGCAAGCCGGAGAGCGGTACGTTGCCCTTGCTATGAATGTGAAGCGCTTTCTCCAGGGGCCTGTTTAGGCTAAGGTTCCTCAGAAGCCAGGAGCCGCCGTTCCGGCACGGAGAGAAGTCATCCTGCGAAATTGGCGAACGAGCTCCTATCCCGTGTGCCCCCAGGAGCGTCGCGGGGTTGAGGCACTCCGTGGTGGAGTATGGCCTCATGGAAACCACCGCACACCCAACTCCCCCGGCGTGAAACACTGGAACTTACCTTGAGGCCTGAGGTCACCTTTCGTTCGGCCGGAGCTGAACCTGGGGTGCCGTGGGAGGAGTTCCTAGAAAGGGATTGCCCGCACGGTTTTCGCTTTGCGAGAACACGCAGCCTCGGCCCACGACGACAATCCTGCCGTGCAGAGACGCCGGGCCGCTAGTGCTGTTCAGGCAGCTTTGAAGCCAAGCGCAAGGCGCCTCCAAACGGGGAGAAAGCGTACTCTCCCCTCGGCGTCCCACGTTCAAGCTGAATGACGCAGCATGTTTCTCGGAAGGCTCTGCCGAGCTATCTAGTACAAGGGAGAGAGTGCCTGCCTCCGCTGAGAAAGGTTTCGACGTGGGGATTGCTGGACGTGAGGAAGAGCGTTCCCCAGGCCGTGCAAAGTTGAGGCTTTGGTGGTTCTGGATGGTCCCAAGGGTCCAGAATTGTCCCTGGGAAAGCCGTCCTCTTTTTCCTTCTCCGGCTGGAAGTAAACAGCTGGCAACCGACTGCCGTACGCAGACGTCCTGGGGGAGCCCGCCGGTTTCATTTGGGACGCACCTTGGTGTCTCACAGAAGAGCCCAAATTCCTACCTGGGGGCACACCAGCATGGAATGTAAGGCTGTTTACAACTGCGTAGCCTGAGGCCGTTGGAAGGCCGTACAGTCGAGAGCTTTCGAGCGAACAGGGCAGCGCTTCGCCATCGTCGTTGCACGTTCACGGAGCTTAATCAAACGAATGCATTTACTTCCTGTGGCTCAAACGCAACAGAGGAGTCGGAAGGCATACAGTGCCCTCTGACAGTTGTTACAACGAACGTGAGTGCACAGTGTCTCGTGAACTAAATCCCTAGCACTGTTGAAGCATTCCGTTAACGCATGCTTCTTCGCTCCTATGGCACTCCGAGGTGTTACTGACGGGGGACATCTGGACTTTTACTTGAGGCCTGGGGGCGGGGGGGGTGGGGGGGGCTCACAATTCTTTTGTCGGCGAGCTCCGGAGTGCTCTTGCTGAAGCTCCCAGCAAGGAACTGAGAGCGGCAGGCCTCACACGAGTACACTCAGACGGCTTCCGTCACGAGTAAACTCAGGCCTCTTATGTGAGGCCTTCCGGCAGCAAAGAGAAGGTGGGCGCGAGGAGTGTGCTTCAGGCAGCTTAGGACCCGCCACTGCCTCGTCTACCACGGAGGGGAATAAGGTTTGCCCAGGGTCGCCCAGTTTCAAAGCGGAGCTCACGTAGTTACCCTCAGTGGTTTCTGATTACCTCAAGGAAACCCACGGGAGGAACAGGGCCCTTCCATGGAGGCCCTTTTGGGCACAGGGACCTCTGCGTGGGATCTAGTGGGTAAGTATGGCAGTACCTTAGGTAGGCCTCAGTGACCAAGGCTGTCGTCTGGCTCATGCCTTAGCTGTGTTAAGTGTGGACAACGTGCTGGTCCTCAGGCTGGGCCCACAGCCTAGCTTTCGCTTCTGTGAGAGTGCTGTCCCGAGTCCCCTCCTGGAGCCAGTCGTCAGCACGGTGCCTTTTGGCACTGCAGTTCTCTTTCAGTCAAGGAGGCCGTGCGACTGGCAGAGGGAGCCTGCGCGGCACTGCCTTCGCGAGGCTCTTTGACGACTGGGGCGCTCAACCCGGGCAAGCCGGAGAGCGGTACGTTGCCCTTGCTATGAATGTGAAGCGCTTTCTCCAGGGGCCTGTTTAGGCTAAGGTTCCTCAGAAGCCAGGAGCCGCCGTTCCGGCACGGAGAGAAGTCATCCTGCGAAATTGGCGAACGAGCTCCTATCCCGTGTGCCCCCAGGAGCGTCGCGGGGTTGAGGCACTCCGTGGTGGAGTATGGCCTCATGGAAACCACCGCACACCCAACTCCCCCGGCGTGAAACACTGGAACTTACCTTGAGGCCTGAGGTCACCTTTCGTTCGGCCGGAGCTGAACCTGGGGTGCCGTGGGAGGAGTTCCTAGAAAGGGATTGCCCGCACGGTTTTCGCTTTGCGAGAACACGCAGCCTCGGCCCACGACGACAATCCTGCCGTGCAGAGACGCCGGGCCGCTAGTGCTGTTCAGGCAGCTTTGAAGCCAAGCGCAAGGCGCCTCCAAACGGGGAGAAAGCGTACTCTCCCCTCGGCGTCCCACGTTCAAGCTGAATGACGCAGCATGTTTCTCGGAAGGCTCTGCCGAGCTATCTAGTACAAGGGAGAGAGTGCCTGCCTCCGCTGAGAAAGGTTTCGACGTGGGGATTGCTGGACGTGAGGAAGAGCGTTCCCCAGGCCGTGCAAAGTTGAGGCTTTGGTGGTTCTGGATGGTCCCAAGGGTCCAGAATTGTCCCTGGGAAAGCCGTCCTCTTTTTCCTTCTCCGGCTGGAAGTAAACAGCTGGCAACCGACTGCCGTACGCAGACGTCCTGGGGGAGCCCGCCGGTTTCATTTGGGACGCACCTTGGTGTCTCACAGAAGAGCCCAAATTCCTACCTGGGGGCACACCAGCATGGAATGTAAGGCTGTTTACAACTGCGTAGCCTGAGGCCGTTGGAAGGCCGTACAGTCGAGAGCTTTCGAGCGAACAGGGCAGCGCTTCGCCATCGTCGTTGCACGTTCACGGAGCTTAATCAAACGAATGCATTTACTTCCTGTGGCTCAAACGCAACAGAGGAGTCGGAAGGCATACAGTGCCCTCTGACAGTTGTTACAACGAACGTGAGTGCACAGTGTCTCGTGAACTAAATCCCTAGCACTGTTGAAGCATTCCGTTAACGCATGCTTCTTCGCTCCTATGGCACTCCGAGGTGTTACTGACGGGGGACATCTGGACTTTTACTTGAGGCCTGGGGGCGGGGGGGGTGGGGGGGGCTCACAATTCTTTTGTCGGCGAGCTCCGGAGTGCTCTTGCTGAAGCTCCCAGCAAGGAACTGAGAGCGGCAGGCCTCACACGAGTACACTCAGACGGCTTCCGTCACGAGTAAACTCAGGCCTCTTATGTGAGGCCTTCCGGCAGCAAAGAGAAGGTGGGCGCGAGGAGTGTGCTTCAGGCAGCTTAGGACCCGCCACTGCCTCGTCTACCACGGAGGGGAATAAGGTTTGCCCAGGGTCGCCCAGTTTCAAAGCGGAGCTCACGTAGTTACCCTCAGTGGTTTCTGATTACCTCAAGGAAACCCACGGGAGGAACAGGGCCCTTCCATGGAGGCCCTTTTGGGCACAGGGACCTCTGCGTGGGATCTAGTGGGTAAGTATGGCAGTACCTTAGGTAGGCCTCAGTGACCAAGGCTGTCGTCTGGCTCATGCCTTAGCTGTGTTAAGTGTGGACAAGGTGCTGGTCCTCAGGCTGGGCCCACAGCCTAGCTTTCGCTTCTGTGAGAGTGCTGTCCCGAGTCCCCTCCTGGAGCCAGTCGTCAGCACGGTGCCTTTTGGCACTGCAGTTCTCTTTCAGTCAAGGAGGCCGTGCGACTGGCAGAGGGAGCCTGCGCAGCACTGCCTTCGCGAGGCTCTTTGACGACTGGGGCGCTCAACCCGGGCAAGCCGGAGAGCGGTACGTTGCCCTTGCTATGAATGTGAAGCGCTTTCTCCAGGGGCCTGTTTAGGCTAAGGTTCCTCAGAAGCCAGGAGCCGCCGTTCCGGCACGGAGAGAAGTCATCCTGCGAAATTGGCGAACGAGCTCCTATCCCGTGTGCCCCCAGGAGCGTCGCGGGGTTGAGGCACTCCGTGGTGGAGTATGGCCTCATGGAAACCACCGCACACCCAACTCCCCCGGCGTGAAACACTGGAACTTACCTTGAGGCCTGAGGTCACCTTTCGTTCGGCCGGAGCTGAACCTGGGGTGCCGTGGGAGGAGTTCCTAGAAAGGGATTGCCCGCACGGTTTTCGCTTTGCGAGAACACGCAGCCTCGGCCCACGACGACAATCCTGCCGTGCAGAGACGCCGGGCCGCTAGTGCTGTTCAGGCAGCTTTGAAGCCAAGCGCAAGGCGCCTCCAAACGGGGAGAAAGCGTACTCTCCCCTCGGCGTCCCACGTTCAAGCTGAATGACGCAGCATGTTTCTCGGAAGGCTCTGCCGAGCTATCTAGTACAAGGGAGAGAGTGCCTGCCTCCGCTGAGAAAGGTTTCGACGTGGGGATTGCTGGACGTGAGGAAGAGCGTTCCCCAGGCCGTGCAAAGTTGAGGCTTTGGTGGTTCTGGATGGTCCCAAGGGTCCAGAATTGTCCCTGGGAAAGCCGTCCTCTTTTTCCTTCTCCGGCTGGAAGTAAACAGCTGGCAACCGACTGCCGTACGCAGACGTCCTGGGGGAGCCCGCCGGTTTCATTTGGGACGCACCTTGGTGTCTCACAGAAGAGCCCAAATTCCTACCTGGGGGCACACCAGCATGGAATGTAAGGCTGTTTACAACTGCGTAGCCTGAGGCCGTTGGAAGGCCGTACAGTCGAGAGCTTTCGAGCGAACAGGGCAGCGCTTCGCCATCGTCGTTGCACGTTCACGGAGCTTAATCAAACGAATGCATTTACTTCCTGTGGCTCAAACGCAACAGAGGAGTCGGAAGGCATACAGTGCCCTCTGACAGTTGTTACAACGAACGTGAGTGCACAGTGTCTCGTGAAATAAATCCCTAGCACTGTTGAAGCATTCCGTTAACGCATGCTTCTTCGCTCCTATGGCACTCCGAGGTGTTACTGACGGGGGACATCTGGACTTTTACTTGAGGCCTGGGGGCGGGGGGGGTGGGGGGGGCTCACAATTCTTTTGTCGGCGAGCTCCGGAGTGCTCTTGCTGAAGCTCCCAGCAAGGAACTGAGAGCGGCAGGCCTCACACGAGTACACTCAGACGGCTTCCGTCACGAGTAAACTCAGGCCTCTTATGTGAGGCCTTCCGGCAGCAAAGAGAAGGTGGGCGCGAGGAGTGTGCTTCAGGCAGCTTGGGACCCGCCACTGCCTCGTCTACCACGGAGGGGAATAAGGTTTGCCCAGGGTCGCCCAGTTTCAAAGCGGAGCTCACGTAGTTACCCTCAGTGGTTTCTGATTACCTCAAGGAAACCCACGGGAGGAACAGGGCCCTTCCATGGAGGCCCTTTTGGGCACAGGGACCTCTGCGTGGGATCTAGTGGGTAAGTATGGCAGTACCTTAGGTAGGCCTCAGTGACCAAGGCTGTCGTCTGGCTCATGCCTTAGCTGTGTTAAGTGTGGACAACGTGCTGGTCCTCAGGCTGGGCCCACAGCCTAGCTTTCGCTTCTGTGAGAGTGCTGTCCCGAGTCCCCTCCTGGAGCCAGTCGTCAGCACGGTGCCTTTTGGCACTGCAGTTCTCTTTCAGTCAAGGAGGCCGTGCGACTGGCAGAGGGAGCCTGCGCAGCACTGCCTTCGCGAGGCTCTTTGACGACTGGGGCGCTCAACCCGGGCAAGCCGGAGAGCGGTACGTTGCCCTTGCTATGAATGTGAAGCGCTTTCTCCAGGGGCCTGTTTAGGCTAAGGTTCCTCAGAAGCCAGGAGCCGCCGTTCCGGCACGGAGAGAAGTCATCCTGCGAAATTGGCGAACGAGCTCCTATCCCGTGTGCCCCCAGGAGCGTCGCGGGGTTGAGGCACTCCGTGGTGGAGTATGGCCTCATGGAAACCACCGCACACCCAACTCCCCCGGCGTGAAACACTGGAACTTACCTTGAGGCCTGAGGTCACCTTTCGTTCGGCCGGAGCTGAACCTGGGGTGCCGTGGGAGGAGTTCCTAGAAAGGGATTGCCCGCACGGTTTTCGCTTTGCGAGAACACGCAGCCTCGGCCCACGACGACAATCCTGCCGTGCAGAGACGCCGGGCCGCTAGTGCTGTTCAGGCAGCTTTGAAGCCAAGCGCAAGGCGCCTCCAAACGGGGAGAAAGCGTACTCTCCCCTCGGCGTCCCACGTTCAAGCTGAATGACGCAGCATGTTTCTCGGAAGGCTCTGCCGAGCTATCTAGTACAAGGGAGAGAGTGCCTGCCTCCGCTGAGAAAGGTTTCGACGTGGGGATTGCTGGACGTGA
Source organism: Lagenorhynchus albirostris (assembly GCF_949774975.1). Taxonomy (NCBI): domain Eukaryota; kingdom Metazoa; phylum Chordata; class Mammalia; order Artiodactyla; family Delphinidae; genus Lagenorhynchus; species Lagenorhynchus albirostris. The sequence goes on along the minus strand of NC_083113.1, from coordinate 22,622,380 downwards.
GGAAGAGCGTTCCCCAGGCCGTGCAAAGTTGAGGCTTTGGTGGTTCTGGATGGTCCCAAGGGTCCAGAATTGTCCCTGGGAAAGCCGTCCTCTTTTTCCTTCTCCGGCTGGAAGTAAACAGCTGGCAACCGACTGCCGTACGCAGACGTCCTGGGGGAGCCCGCCGGTTTCATTTGGGACGCACCTTGGTGTCTCACAGAAGAGCCCAAATTCCTACCTGGGGGCACACCAGCATGGAATGTAAGGCTGTTTACAACTGCGTAGCCTGAGGCCGTTGGAAGGCCGTACAGTCGAGAGCTTTCGAGCGAACAGGGCAGCGCTTCGCCATCGTCGTTGCACGTTCACGGAGCTTAATCAAACGAATGCATTTACTTCCTGTGGCTCAAACGCAACAGAGGAGTCGGAAGGCATACAGTGCCCTCTGACAGTTGTTACAACGAACGTGAGTGCACAGTGTCTCGTGAAATAAATCCCTAGCACTGTTGAAGCATTCCGTTAACGCATGCTTCTTCGCTCCTATGGCACTCCGAGGTGTTACTGACGGGGGACATCTGGACTTTTACTTGAGGCCTGGGGGCGGGGGGGGGTGGGGGGGGCTCACAATTCTTTTGTCGGCGAGCTCCGGAGAGCTCTTGCTGAAGCTCCCAGCAAGGAACTGAGAGCGGCAGGCCTCACACGAGTACACTCAGACGGCTTCCGTCACGAGTAAACTCAGGCCTCTTATGTGAGGCCTTCCGGCAGCAAAGAGAAGGTGGGCGCGAGGAGTGTGCTTCAGGCAGCTTAGGACCCGCCACTGCCTCGTCTACCACGGAGGGGAATAAGGTTTGCCCAGGGTCGCCCAGTTTCAAAGCGGAGCTCACGTAGTTACCCTCAGTGGTTTCTGATTACCTCAAGGAAACCCACGGGAGGAACAGGGCCCTTCCATGGAGGCCCTTTTGGGCACAGGGACCTCTGCGTGGGATCTAGTGGGTAAGTATGGCAGTACCTTAGGTAGGCCTCAGTGACCAAGGCTGTCGTCTGGCTCATGCCTTAGCTGTGTTAAGTGTGGACAAGGTGCTGGTCCTCAGGCTGGGCCCACAGCCTAGCTTTCGCTTCTGTGAGAGTGCTGTCCCGAGTCCCCTCCTGGAGCCAGTCGTCAGCACGGTGCCTTTTGGCACTGCAGTTCTCTTTCAGTCAAGGAGGCCGTGCGACTGGCAGAGGGAGCCTGCGCAGCACTGCCTTCGCGAGGCTCTTTGACGACTGGGGCGCTCAACCCGGGCAAGCCGGAGAGCGGTACGTTGCCCTTGCTATGAATGTGAAGCGCTTTCTCCAGGGGCCTGTTTAGGCTAAGGTTCCTCAGAAGCCAGGAGCCGCCGTTCCGGCACGGAGAGAAGTCATCCTGCGAAATTGGCGAACGAGCTCCTATCCCGTGTGCCCCCAGGAGCGTCGCGGGGTTGAGGCACTCCGTGGTGGAGTATGGCCTCATGGAAACCACCGCACACCCAACTCCCCCGGCGTGAAACACTGGAACTTACCTTGAGGCCTGAGGTCACCTTTCGTTCGGCCGGAGCTGAACCTGGGGTGCCGTGGGAGGAGTTCCTAGAAAGGGATTGCCCGCACGGTTTTCGCTTTGCGAGAACACGCAGCCTCGGCCCACGACGACAATCCTGCCGTGCAGAGACGCCGGGCCGCTAGTGCTGTTCAGGCAGCTTTGAAGCCAAGCGCAAGGCGCCTCCAAACGGGGAGAAAGCGTACTCTCCCCTCGGCGTCCCACGTTCAAGCTGAATGACGCAGCATGTTTCTCGGAAGGCTCTGCCGAGCTATCTAGTACAAGGGAGAGAGTGCCTGCCTCCGCTGAGAAAGGTTTCGACGTGGGGATTGCTGGACGTGAGGAAGAGCGTTCCCCAGGCCGTGCAAAGTTGAGGCTTTGGTGGTTCTGGATGGTCCCAGGGGTCCAGAATTGTCCCTGGGAAAGCCGTCCTCTTTTTCCTTCTCCGGCTGGAAGTAAACAGCTGGCAACCGACTGCCGTACGCAGACGTCCTGGGGGAGCCCGCCGGTTTCATTTGGGACGCACCTTGGTGTCTCACAGAAGAGCCCAAATTCCTACCTGGGGGCACACCAGCATGGAATGTAAGGCTGTTTACAACTGCGTAGCCTGAGGCCGTTGGAAGGCCGTACAGTCGAGAGCTTTCGAGCGAACAGGGCAGCGCTTCGCCATCGTCGTTGCACGTTCACGGAGCTTAATCAAACGAATGCATTTACTTCCTGTGGCTCAAACGCAACAGAGGAGTCGGAAGGCATACAGTGCCCTCTGACAGTTGTTACAACGAACGTGAGTGCACAGTGTCTCGTGAAATAAATCCCTAGCACTGTTGAAGCATTCCGTTAACGCATGCTTCTTCGCTCCTATGGCACTCCGAGGTGTTACTGACGGGGGACATCTGGACTTTTACTTGAGGCCTGGGGGCGGGGGGGGTGGGGGGGGCTCACAATTCTTTTGTCGGCGAGCTCCGGAGTGCTCTTGCTGAAGCTCCCAGCAAGGAACTGAGAGCGGCAGGCCTCACACGAGTACACTCAGACGGCTTCCGTCACGAGTAAACTCAGGCCTCTTATGTGAGGCCTTCCGGCAGCAAAGAGAAGGTGGGCGCGAGGAGTGTGCTTCAGGCAGCTTAGGACCCGCCACTGCCTCGTCTACCACGGAGGGGAATAAGGTTTGCCCAGGGTCGCCCAGTTTCAAAGCGGAGCTCACGTAGTTACCCTCAGTGGTTTCTGATTACCTCAAGGAAACCCACGGGAGGAACAGGGCCCTTCCATGGAGGCCCTTTTGGGCACAGGGACCTCTGCGTGGGATCTAGTGGGTAAGTATGGCAGTACCTTAGGTAGGCCTCAGTGACCAAGGCTGTCGTCTGGCTCATGCCTTAGCTGTGTTAAGTGTGGACAAGGTGCTGGTCCTCAGGCTGGGCCCACAGCCTAGCTTTCGCTTCTGTGAGAGTGCTGTCCCGAGTCCCCTCCTGGAGCCAGTCGTCAGCACGGTGCCTTTTGGCACTGCAGTTCTCTTTCAGTCAAGGAGGCCGTGCGACTGGCAGAGGGAGCCTGCGCAGCACTGCCTTCGCGAGGCTCTTTGACGACTGGGGCGCTCAACCCGGGCAAGCCGGAGAGCGGTACGTTGCCCTTGCTATGAATGTGAAGCGCTTTCTCCAGGGGCCTGTTTAGGCTAAGGTTCCTCAGAAGCCAGGAGCCGCCGTTCCGGCACGGAGAGAAGTCATCCTGCGAAATTGGCGAACGAGCTCCTATCCCGTGTGCCCCCAGGAGCGTCGCGGGGTTGAGGCACTCCGTGGTGGAGTATGGCCTCATGGAAACCACCGCACACCCAACTCCCCCGGCGTGAAACACTGGAACTTACCTTGAGGCCTGAGGTCACCTTTCGTTCGGCCGGAGCTGAACCTGGGGTGCCGTGGGAGGAGTTCCTAGAAAGGGATTGCCCGCACGGTTTTCGCTTTGAGAGAACACGCAGCCTCGGCCCACGACGACAATCCTGCCGTGCAGAGACGCCGGGCCGCTAGTGCTGTTCAGGCAGCTTTGAAGCCAAGCGCAAGGCGCCTCCAAACGGGGAGAAAGCGTACTCTCCCCTCGGCGTCCCACGTTCAAGCTGAATGACGCAGCATGTTTCTCGGAAGGCTCTGCCGAGCTATCTAGTACAAGGGAGAGAGTGCCTGCCTCCGCTGAGAAAGGTTTCGACGTGGGGATTGCTGGACGTGAGGAAGAGCGTTCCCCAGGCCGTGCAAAGTTGAGGCTTTGGTGGTTCTGGATGGTCCCAGGGGTCCAGAATTGTCCCTGGGAAAGCCGTCCTCTTTTTCCTTCTCCGGCTGGAAGTAAACAGCTGGCAACCGACTGCCGTACGCAGACGTCCTGGGGGAGCCCGCCGGTTTCATTTGGGACGCACCTTGGTGTCTCACAGAAGAGCCCAAATTCCTACCTGGGGGCACACCAGCATGGAATGTAAGGCTGTTTACAACTGCGTAGCCTGAGGCCGTTGGAAGGCCGTACAGTCGAGAGCTTTCGAGCGAACAGGGCAGCGCTTCGCCATCGTCGTTGCACGTTCACGGAGCTTAATCAAACGAATGCATTTACTTCCTGTGGCTCAAACGCAACAGAGGAGTCGGAAGGCATACAGTGCCCTCTGACAGTTGTTACAACGAACGTGAGTGCACAGTGTCTCGTGAACTAAATCCCTAGCACTGTTGAAGCATTCCGTTAACGCATGCTTCTTCGCTCCTATGGCACTCCGAGGTGTTACTACGGGGGAAATCTGGACTTTTACTTGAGGCCTGGGGGCGGGGGGGGGGGCTCACAATTCTTTTGTCGGCGAGCTCCGGAGTGCTCTTGCTGAAGCTCCCAGCAAGGAACTGAGAGCGGCAGGCCTCACACGAGTACACTCAGACGGCTTCCGTCACGAGTAAACTCAGGCCTCTTATGTGAGGCCTTCCGGCAGCAAAGAGAAGGTGGGCGCGAGGAGTGTGCTTCAGGCAGCTTAGGACCCGCCACTGTCTCGTCTACCACGGAGGGGAATAAGGTTTGCCTAGGGTCGCCCAGTTTCAAAGCGGAGCTCACGTAGTTACCCTCAGTGGTTTCTGATTACCTCAAGGAAACCCACGGGAGGAACAGGGCCCTTCCATGGAGGCCCTTTTGGGCACAGGGACCTCTGCGTGGGATCTAGTGGGTAAGTATGGCAGTACCTTAGGTAGGCCTCAGTGACCAAGGCTGTCGTCTGGCTCATGCCTTAGCTGTGTTAAGTGTGGACAACGTGCTGGTCCTCAGGCTGGGCCCACAGCCTAGCTTTCGCTTCTGTGAGAGTGCTGTCCCGAGTCCCCTCCTGGAGCCAGTCGTCAGCACGGTGCCTTTTGGCACTGCAGTTCTCTTTCAGTCAAGGAGGCCGTGCGACTGGCAGAGGGAGCCTGCGCGGCACTGCCTTCGCGAGGCTCTTTGACGACTGGGGCGCTCAACCCGGGCAAGCCGGAGAGCGGTACGTTGCCCTTGCTATGAATGTGAAGCGCTTTCTCCAGGGGCCTGTTTAGGCTAAGGTTCCTCAGAAGCCAGGAGCCGCCGTTCCGGCACGGAGAGAAGTCATCCTGCGAAATTGGCGAACGAGCTCCTATCCCGTGTGCCCCCAGGAGCGTCGCGGGGTTGAGGCACTCCGTGGTGGAGTATGGCCTCATGGAAACCACCGCACACCCAACTCCCCCGGCGTGAAACACTGGAACTTACCTTGAGGCCTGAGGTCACCTTTCGTTCGGCCGGAGCTGAACCTGGGGTGCCGTGGGAGGAGTTCCTAGAAAGGGATTGCCCGCACGGTTTTCGCTTTGCGAGAACACGCAGCCTCGGCCCACGACGACAATCCTGCCGTGCAGAGACGCCGGGCCGCTAGTGCTGTTCAGGCAGCTTTGAAGCCAAGCGCAAGGCGCCTCCAAACGGGGAGAAAGCGTACTCTCCCCTCGGCGTCCCACGTTCAAGCTGAATGACGCAGCATGTTTCTCGGAAGGCTCTGCCGAGCTATCTAGTACAAGGGAGAGAGTGCCTGCCTCCGCTGAGAAAGGTTTCGACGTGGGGATTGCTGGACGTGAGGAAGAGCGTTCCCCAGGCCGTGCAAAGTTGAGGCTTTGGTGGTTCTGGATGGTCCCAAGGGTCCAGAATTGTCCCTGGGAAAGCCGTCCTCTTTTTCCTTCTCCGGCTGGAAGTAAACAGCTGGCAACCGACTGCCGTACGCAGACGTCCTGGGGGAGCCCGCCGGTTTCATCTGGGACGCACCTTGGTGTCTCACAGAAGAGCCCAAATTCCTACCTGGGGGCACACCAGCATGGAATGTAAGGCTGTTTACAACTGCGTAGCCTGAGGCCGTTGGAAGGCCGTACAGTCGAGAGCTTTCGAGCGAACAGGGCAGCGCTTCGCCATCGTCGTTGCACGTTCACGGAGCTTAATCAAACGAATGCATTTACTTCCTGTGGCTCAAACGCAACAGAGGAGTCGGAAGGCATACAGTGCCCTCTGACAGTTGTTACAACGAACGTGAGTGCACAGTGTCTCGTGAACTAAATCCCTAGCACTGTTGAAGCATTCCGTTAACGCATGCTTCTTCGCTCCTATGGCACTCCGAGGTGTTACTGACGGGGGACATCTGGACTTTTACTTGAGGCCTGGGGGCGGGGGGGGTGGGGGGGGCTCACAATTCTTTTGTCGGCGAGCTCCGGAGTGCTCTTGCTGAAGCTCCCAGCAAGGAACTGAGAGCGGCAGGCCTCACACGAGTACACTCAGACGGCTTCCGTCACGAGTAAACTCAGGCCTCTTATGTGAGGCCTTTCCGGCAGCAAAGAGAAGGTGGGCGCGAGGAGTGTGCTTCAGGCAGCTTGGGACCCGCCACTGCCTCGTCTACCACGGAGGGGAATAAGGTTTGCCCAGGGTCGCCCAGTTTCAAAGCGGAGCTCACGTAGTTACCCTCAGTGGTTTCTGATTACCTCAAGGAAACCCACGGGAGGAACAGGGCCCTTCCATGGAGGCCCTTTTGGGCACAGGGACCTCTGCGTGGGATCTAGTGGGTAAGTATGGCAGTACCTTAGGTAGGCCTCAGTGACCAAGGCTGTCGTCTGGCTCATGCCTTAGCTGTGTTAAGTGTGGACAACGTGCTGGTCCTCAGGCTGGGCCCACAGCCTAGCTTTCGCTTCTGTGAGAGTGCTGTCCCGAGTCCCCTCCTGGAGCCAGTCGTCAGCACGGTGCCTTTTGGCACTGCAGTTCTCTTTCAGTCAAGGAGGCCGTGCGACTGGCAGAGGGAGCCTGCGCGGCACTGCCTTCGCGAGGCTCTTTGACGACTGGGGCGCTCAACCCGGGCAAGCCGGAGAGCGGTACGTTGCCCTTGCTATGAATGTGAAGCGCTTTCTCCAGGGGCCTGTTTAGGCTAAGGTTCCTCAGAAGCCAGGAGCCGCCGTTCCGGCACGGAGAGAAGTCATCCTGCGAAATTGGCGAACGAGCTCCTATCCCGTGTGCCCCCAGGAGCGTCGCGGGGTTGAGGCACTCCGTGGTGGAGTATGGCCTCATGGAAACCACCGCACACCCAACTCCCCCGGCGTGAAACACTGGAACTTACCTTGAGGCCTGAGGTCACCTTTCGTTCGGCCGGAGCTGAACCTGGGGTGCCGTGGGAGGAGTTCCTAGAAAGGGATTGCCCGCACGGTTTTCGCTTTGAGAGAACACGCAGCCTCGGCCCACGACGACAATCCTGCCGTGCAGAGACGCCGGGCCGCTAGTGCTGTTCAGGCAGCTTTGAAGCCAAGCGCAAGGCGCCTCCAAACGGGGAGAAAGCGTACTCTCCCCTCGGCGTCCCACGTTCAAGCTGAATGACGCAGCATGTTTCTCGGAAGGCTCTGCCGAGCTATCTAGTACAAGGGAGAGAGTGCCTGCCTCCGCTGAGAAAGGTTTCGACGTGGGGATTGCTGGACGTGAGGAAGAGCGTTCCCCAGGCCGTGCAAAGTTGAGGCTTTGGTGGTTCTGGATGGTCCCAGGGGTCCAGAATTGTCCCTGGGAAAGCCGTCCTCTTTTTCCTTCTCCGGCTGGAAGTAAACAGCTGGCAACCGACTGCCGTACGCAGACGTCCTGGGGGAGCCCGCCGGTTTCATTTGGGACGCACCTTGGTGTCTCACAGAAGAGCCCAAATTCTTACCTGGGGGCACACCAGCATGGAATGTAAGGCTGTTTACAACTGCGTAGCCTGAGGCCGTTGGAAGGCCGTACAGTCGAGAGCTTTCGAGCGAACAGGGCAGCGCTTCGCCATCGTCGTTGCACGTTCACGGAGCTTAATCAAACGAATGCATTTACTTCCTGTGGCTCAAACGCAACAGAGGAGTCGGAAGGCATACAGTGCCCTCTGACAGTTGTTACAACGAACGTGAGTGCACAGTGTCTCGTGAACTAAATCCCTAGCACTGTTGAAGCATTCCGTTAACGCATGCTTCTTCGCTCCTATGGCACTCCGAGGTGTTACTGACGGGGGACATCTGGACTTTTACTTGAGGCCTGGGGGCGGGGGGGGTGGGGGGGGCTCACAATTCTTTTGTCGGCGAGCTCCGGAGTGCTCTTGCTGAAGCTCCCAGCAAGGAACTGAGAGCGGCAGGCCTCACACGAGTACACTCAGACGGCTTCCGTCACGAGTAAACTCAGGCCTCTTATGTGAGGCCTTTCCGGCAGCAAAGAGAAGGTGGGCGCGAGGAGTGTGCTTCAGGCAGCTTGGGACCCGCCACTGCCTCGTCTACCACGGAGGGGAATAAGGTTTGCCCAGGGTCGCCCAGTTTCAAAGCGGAGCTCACGTAGTTACCCTCAGTGGTTTCTGATTACCTCAAGGAAACCCACGGGAGGAACAGGGCCCTTCCATGGAGGCCCTTTTGGGCACAGGGACCTCTGCGTGGGATCTAGTGGGTAAGTATGGCAGTACCTTAGGTAGGCCTCAGTGACCAAGGCTGTCGTCTGGCTCATGCCTTAGCTGTGTTAAGTGTGGACAACGTGCTGGTCCTCAGGCTGGGCCCACAGCCTAGCTTTCGCTTCTGTGAGAGTGCTGTCCCGAGTCCCCTCCTGGAGCCAGTCGTCAGCACGGTGCCTTTTGGCACTGCAGTTCTCTTTCAGTCAAGGAGGCCGTGCGACTGGCAGAGGGAGCCTGCGCGGCACTGCCTTCGCGAGGCTCTTTGACGACTGGGGCGCTCAACCCGGGCAAGCCGGAGAGCGGTACGTTGCCCTTGCTATGAATGTGAAGCGCTTTCTCCAGGGGCCTGTTTAGGCTAAGGTTCCTCAGAAGCCAGGAGCCGCCGTTCCGGCACGGAGAGAAGTCATCCTGCGAAATTGGCGAACGAGCTCCTATCCCGTGTGCCCCCAGGAGCGTCGCGGGGTTGAGGCACTCCGTGGTGGAGTATGGCCTCATGGAAACCACCGCACACCCAACTCCCCCGGCGTGAAACACTGGAACTTACCTTGAGGCCTGAGGTCACCTTTCGTTCGGCCGGAGCTGAACCTGGGGTGCCGTGGGAGGAGTTCCTAGAAAGGGATTGCCCGCACGGTTTTCGCTTTGAGAGAACACGCAGCCTCGGCCCACGACGACAATCCTGCCGTGCAGAGACGCCGGGCCGCTAGTGCTGTTCAGGCAGCTTTGAAGCCAAGCGCAAGGCGCCTCCAAACGGGGAGAAAGCGTACTCTCCCCTCGGCGTCCCACGTTCAAGCTGAATGACGCAGCATGTTTCTCGGAAGGCTCTGCCGAGCTATCTAGTACAAGGGAGAGAGTGCCTGCCTCCGCTGAGAAAGGTTTCGACGTGGGGATTGCTGGACGTGAGGAAGAGCGTTCCCCAGGCCGTGCAAAGTTGAGGCTTTGGTGGTTCTGGATGGTCCCAGGGGTCCAGAATTGTCCCTGGGAAAGCCGTCCTCTTTTTCCTTCTCCGGCTGGAAGTAAACAGCTGGCAACCGACTGCCGTACGCAGACGTCCTGGGGGAGCCCGCCGGTTTCATTTGGGACGCACCTTGGTGTCTCACAGAAGAGCCCAAATTCTTACCTGGGGGCACACCAGCATGGAATGTAAGGCTGTTTACAACTGCGTAGCCTGAGGCCGTTGGAAGGCCGTACAGTCGAGAGCTTTCGAGCGAACAGGGCAGCGCTTCGCCATCGTCGTTGCACGTTCACGGAGCTTAATCAAACGAATGCATTTACTTCCTGTGGCTCAAACGCAACAGAGGAGTCGGAAGGCATACAGTGCCCTCTGACAGTTGTTACAACGAACGTGAGTGCACAGTGTCTCGTGAACTAAATCCCTAGCACTGTTGAAGCATTCCGTTAACGCATGCTTCTTCGCTCCTATGGCACTCCGAGGTGTTACTGACGGGGGACATCTGGACTTTTACTTGAGGCCTGGGGGCGGGGGGGTGGGGGGGTGGGGGGGGCTCACAATTCTTTGGTCGGTGAGCTCCGGAGTGCTCTTGCTGAAGCTCCCAGCAAGGAACTGAGAGCGGCAGGCCTCACACGAGTACACTCAGACGGCTTCCGTCACGAGTAAACTCAGGCCTCTTATGTGAGGCCTTCCGGCAGCAAAGAGAAGGTGGGCGCGAGGAGTGTGCTTCAGGCAGCTTAGGACCCGCCACTGTCTCGTCTACCACGGAGGGGAATAAGGTTTGCCCAGGGTCGCCCAGTTTCAAAGCGGAGCTCACGTAGTTACCCTCAGTGGATTCTGATTACCTCAAGGAAACCCACGGGAGGAACAGGGCCCTTCCATGGAGGCCCTTTTGGGCACAGGGACCTCTGCGTGGGATCTAGTGGGTAAGTATGGCAGTACCTTAGGTAGGCCTCAGTGACCAAGGCTGTCGTCTGGCTCATGCCTTAGCTGTGTTAAGTGTGGACAACGTGCTGGTCCTCAGGCTGGGCCCACAGCCTAGCTTTCGCTTCTGTGAGAGTGCTGTCCCGAGTCCCCTCCTGGAGCCAGTCGTCAGCACGGTGCCTTTTGGCACTGCAGTTCTCTTTCAGTCAAGGAGGCCGTGCGACTGGCAGAGGGAGCCTGCGCGGCACTGCCTTCGCGAGGCTCTTTGACGACTGGGGCGCTCAACCCGGGCAAGCCGGAGAGCGGTACGTTGCCCTTGCTATGAATGTGAAGCGCTTTCTCCAGGGGCCTGTTTAGGCTAAGGTTCCTCAGAAGCCAGGAGCCGCCGTTCCGGCACGGAGAGAAGTCATCCTGCGAAATTGGCGAACGAGCTCCTATCCCGTGTGCCCCCAGGAGCGTCGCGGGGTTGAGGCACTCCGTGGTGGAGTATGGCCTCATGGAAACCACCGCACACCCAACTCCCCCGGCGTGAAACACTGGAACTTACCTTGAGGCCTGAGGTCACCTTTCGTTCGGCCGGAGCTGAACCTGGGGTGCCGTGGGAGGAGTTCCTAGAAAGGGATTGCCCGCACGGTTTTCGTTTTGCGAGAACACGCAGCCTCGGCCCACGACGACAATCCTGCCGTGCAGAGACGCCGGGCCGCTAGTGCTGTTCAGGCAGCTTTGAAGCCAAGCGCAAGGCGCCTCCAAACGGGGAGAAAGCGTACTCTCCCCTCGGCGTCCCACGTTCAAGCTGAATGACGCAGCATGTTTCTCGGAAGGCTCTGCCGAGCTATCTAGTACAAGGGAGAGAGTGCCTGCCTCCGCTGAGAAAGGTTTCGACGTGGGGATTGCTGGACGTGAGGAAGAGCGTTCCCCAGGCCGTGCAAAGTTGAGGCTTTGGTGGTTCTGGATGGTCCCAAGGGTCCAGAATTGTCCCTGGGAAAGCCGTCCTCTTTTTCCTTCTCCGGCTGGAAGTAAACAGCTGGCAACCGACTGCCGTACGCAGACGTCCTGGGGGAGCCCGCCGGTTTCATCTGGGACGCACCTTGGTGTCTCACAGAAGAGCCCAAATTCCTACCTGGGGGCACACCAGCATGGAATGTAAGGCTGTTTACAACTGCGTAGCCTGAGGCCGTTGGAAGGCCGTACAGTCGAGAGCTTTCGAGCGAACAGGGCAGCGCTTCGCCATCGTCGTTGCACGTTCACGGAGCTTAATCAAACGAATGCATTTACTTCCTGTGGCTCAAACGCAACAGAGGAGTCGGAAGGCATACAGTGCCCTCTGACAGTTGTTACAACGAACGTGAGTGCACAGTGTCTCGTGAACTAAATCCCTAGCACTGTTGAAGCATTCCGTTAACGCATGCTTCTTCGCTCCTATGGCACTCCGAGGTGTTACTGACGGGGGACATCTGGACTTTTACTTGAGGCCTGGGGGCGGGGGGGGTGGGGGGGGCTCACAATTCTTTTGTCGGCGAGCTCCGGAGTGCTCTTGCTGAAGCTCCCAGCAAGGAACTGAGAGCGGCAGGCCTCACACGAGTACACTCAGACGGCTTCCGTCACGAGTAAACTCAGGCCTCTTATGTGAGGCCTTCCGGCAGCAAAGAGAAGGTGGGCGCGAGGAGTGTGCTTCAGGCAGCTTAGGACCCGCCACTGCCTCGTCTACCACGGAGGGGAATAAGGTTTGCCCAGGGTCGCCCAGTTTCAAAGCGGAGCTCACGTAGTTACCCTCAGTGGTTTCTGATTACCTCAAGGAAACCCACGGGAGGAACAGGGCCCTTCCATGGAGGCCCTTTTGGGCACAGGGACCTCTGCGTGGGATCTAGTGGGTAAGTATGGCAGTACCTTAGGTAGGCCTCAGTGACCAAGGCTGTCGTCTGGCTCATGCCTTAGCTGTGTTAAGTGTGGACAACGTGCTGGTCCTCAGGCTGGGCCCACAGCCTAGCTTTCGCTTCTGTGAGAGTGCTGTCCCGAGTCCCCTCCTGGAGCCAGTCGTCAGCACGGTGCCTTTTGGCACTGCAGTTCTCTTTCAGTCAAGGAGGCCGTGCGACTGGCAGAGGGAGCCTGCGCGGCACTGCCTTCGCGAGGCTCTTTGACGACTGGGGCGCTCAACCCGGGCAAGCCGGAGAGCGGTACGTTGCCCTTGCTATGAATGTGAAGCGCTTTCTCCAGGGGCCTGTTTAGGCTAAGGTTCCTCAGAAGCCAGGAGCCGCCGTTCCGGCACGGAGAGAAGTCATCCTGCGAAATTGGCGAACGAGCTCCTATCCCGTGTGCCCCCAGGAGCGTCGCGGGGTTGAGGCACTCCGTGGTGGAGTATGGCCTCATGGAAACCACCGCACACCCAACTCCCCCGGCGTGAAACACTGGAACTTACCTTGAGGCCTGAGGTCACCTTTCGTTCGGCCGGAGCTGAACCTGGGGTGCCGTGGGAGGAGTTCCTAGAAAGGGATTGCCCGCACGGTTTTTGCTTTGAGAGAACACGCAGCCTCGGCCCACGACGACAATCCTGCCGTGCAGAGACGCCGGGCCGCTAGTGCTGTTCAGGCAGCTTTGAAGCCAAGCGCAAGGCGCCTCCAAACGGGGAGAAAGCGTACTCTCCCCTCGGCGTCCCACGTTCAAGCTGAATGACGCAGCATGTTTCTCGGAAGGCTCTGCCGAGCTATCTAGTACAAGGGAGAGAGTGCCTGCCTCCGCTGAGAAAGGTTTCGACGTGGGGATTGCTGGACGTGAGGAAGAGCGTTCCCCAGGCCGTGCAAAGTTGAGGCTTTGGTGGTTCTGGATGGTCCCAAGGGTCCAGAATTGTCCCTGGGAAAGCCGTCCTCTTTTTCCTTCTCCGGCTGGAAGTAAACAGCTGGCAACCGACTGCCGTACGCAGACGTCCTGGGGGAGCCCGCCGGTTTCATTTGGGACGCACCTTGGTGTCTCACAGAAGAGCCCAAATTCCTACCTGGGGGCACACCAGCATGGAATGTAAGGCTGTTTACAACTGCGTAGCCTGAGGCCGTTGGAAGGCCGTACAGTCGAGAGCTTTCGAGCGAACAGGGCAGCGCTTCGCCATCGTCGTTGCACGTTCACGGAGCTTAATCAAACGAATGCATTTACTTCCTGTGGCTCAAACGCAACAGAGGAGTCGGAAGGCATACAGTGCCCTCTGACAGTTGTTACAACGAACGTGAGTGCACAGTGTCTCGTGAACTAAATCCCTAGCACTGTTGAAGCATTCCGTTAACGCATGCTTCTTCGCTCCTATGGCACTCCGAGGTGTTACTACGGGGGAAATCTGGACTTTTACTTGAGGCCTGGGGGCGGGGGGGGGGGGCTCACAATTCTTTTGTCGGCGAGCTCCGGAGTGCTCTTGCTGAAGCTCCCAGCAAGGAACTGAGAGCGGCAGGCCTCACACGAGTACACTCAGACGGCTTCCGTCACGAGTAAACTCAGGCCTCTTATGTGAGGCCTTCCGGCAGCAAAGAGAAGGTGGGCGCGAGGAGTGTGCTTCAGGCAGCTTAGGACCCGCCACTGTCTCGTCTACCACGGAGGGGAATAAGGTTTGCCCAGGGTCGCCCAGTTTCAAAGCGGAGCTCACGTAGTTACCCTCAGTGGTTTCTGATTACCTCAAGGAAACCCACGGGAGGAACAGGGCCCTTCCATGGAGGCCCTTTTGGGCACAGGGACCTCTGCGTGGGATCTAGTGGGTAAGTATGGCAGTACCTTAGGTAGGCCTCAGTGACCAAGGCTGTCGTCTGGCTCATGCCTTAGCTGTGTTAAGTGTGGACAACGTGCTGGTCCTCAGGCTGGGCCCACAGCCTAGCTTTCGCTTCTGTGAGAGTGCTGTCCCGAGTCCCCTCCTGGAGCCAGTCGTCAGCACGGTGCCTTTTGGCACTGCAGTTCTCTTTCAGTCAAGGAGGCCGTGCGACTGGCAGAGGGAGCCTGCGCGGCACTGCCTTCGCGAGGCTCTTTGACGACTGGGGCGCTCAACCCGGGCAAGCCGGAGAGCGGTACGTTGCCCTTGCTATGAATGTGAAGCGCTTTCTCCAGGGGCCTGTTTAGGCTAAGGTTCCTCAGAAGCCAGGAGCCGCCGTTCCGGCACGGAGAGAAGTCATCCTGCGAAATTGGCGAACGAGCTCCTATCCCGTGTGCCCCCAGGAGCGTCGCGGGGTTGAGGCACTCCGTGGTGGAGTATGGCCTCATGGAAACCACCGCACACCCAACTCCCCCGGCGTGAAACACTGGAACTTACCTTGAGGCCTGAGGTCACCTTTCGTTCGGCCGGAGCTGAACCTGGGGTGCCGTGGGAGGAGTTCCTAGAAAGGGATTGCCCGCACGGTTTTCGTTTTGCGAGAACACGCAGCCTCGGCCCACGACGACAATCCTGCCGTGCAGAGACGCCGGGCCGCTAGTGCTGTTCAGGCAGCTTTGAAGCCAAGCGCAAGGCGCCTCCAAACGGGGAGAAAGCGTACTCTCCCCTCGGCGTCCCACGTTCAAGCTGAATGACGCAGCATGTTTCTCGGAAGGCTCTGCCGAGCTATCTAGTACAAGGGAGAGAGTGCCTGCCTCCGCTGAGAAAGGTTTCGACGTGGGGATTGCTGGACGTGAGGAAGAGCGTTCCCCAGGCCGTGCAAAGTTGAGGCTTTGGTGGTTCTGGATGGTCCCAAGGGTCCAGAATTGTCCCTGGGAAAGCCGTCCTCTTTTTCCTTCTCCGGCTGGAAGTAAACAGCTGGCAACCGACTGCCGTACGCAGACGTCCTGGGGGAGCCCGCCGGTTTCATCTGGGACGCACCTTGGTGTCTCACAGAAGAGCCCAAATTCCTACCTGGGGGCACACCAGCATGGAATGTAAGGCTGTTTACAACTGCGTAGCCTGAGGCCGTTGGAAGGCCGTACAGTCGAGAGCTTTCGAGCGAACAGGGCAGCGCTTCGCCATCGTCGTTGCACGTTCACGGAGCTTAATCAAACGAATGCATTTACTTCCTGTGGCTCAAACGCAACAGAGGAGTCGGAAGGCATACAGTGCCCTCTGACAGTTGTTACAACGAACGTGAGTGCACAGTGTCTCGTGAACTAAATCCCTAGCACTGTTGAAGCATTCCGTTAACGCATGCTTCTTCGCTCCTATGGCACTCCGAGGTGTTACTGACGGGGGACATCTGGACTTTTACTTGAGGCCTGGGGGCGGGGGGGGTGGGGGGGGCTCACAATTCTTTTGTCGGCGAGCTCCGGAGTGCTCTTGCTGAAGCTCCCAGCAAGGAACTGAGAGCGGCAGGCCTCACACGAGTACACTCAGACGGCTTCCGTCACGAGTAAACTCAGGCCTCTTATGTGAGGCCTTCCGGCAGCAAAGAGAAGGTGGGCGCGAGGAGTGTGCTTCAGGCAGCTTAGGACCCGCCACTGCCTCGTCTACCACGGAGGGGAATAAGGTTTGCCCAGGGTCGCCCAGTTTCAAAGCGGAGCTCACGTAGTTACCCTCAGTGGTTTCTGATTACCTCAAGGAAACCCACGGGAGGAACAGGGCCCTTCCATGGAGGCCCTTTTGGGCACAGGGACCTCTGCGTGGGATCTAGTGGGTAAGTATGGCAGTACCTTAGGTAGGCCTCAGTGACCAAGGCTGTCGTCTGGCTCATGCCTTAGCTGTGTTAAGTGTGGACAACGTGCTGGTCCTCAGGCTGGGCCCACAGCCTAGCTTTCGCTTCTGTGAGAGTGCTGTCCCGAGTCCCCTCCTGGAGCCAGTCGTCAGCACGGTGCCTTTTGGCACTGCAGTTCTCTTTCAGTCAAGGAGGCCGTGCGACTGGCAGAGGGAGCCTGCGCGGCACTGCCTTCGCGAGGCTCTTTGACGACTGGGGCGCTCAACCCGGGCAAGCCGGAGAGCGGTACGTTGCCCTTGCTATGAATGTGAAGCGCTTTCTCCAGGGGCCTGTTTAGGCTAAGGTTCCTCAGAAGCCAGGAGCCGCCGTTCCGGCACGGAGAGAAGTCATCCTGCGAAATTGGCGAACGAGCTCCTATCCCGTGTGCCCCCAGGAGCGTCGCGGGGTTGAGGCACTCCGTGGTGGAGTATGGCCTCATGGAAACCACCGCACACCCAACTCCCCCGGCGTGAAACACTGGAACTTACCTTGAGGCCTGAGGTCACCTTTCGTTCGGCCGGAGCTGAACCTGGGGTGCCGTGGGAGGAGTTCCTAGAAAGGGATTGCCCGCACGGTTTTCGCTTTGAGAGAACACGCAGCCTCGGCCCACGACGACAATCCTGCCGTGCAGAGACGCCGGGCCGCTAGTGCTGTTCAGGCAGCTTTGAAGCCAAGCGCAAGGCGCCTCCAAACGGGGAGAAAGCGTACTCTCCCCTCGGCGTCCCACGTTCAAGCTGAATGACGCAGCATGTTTCTCGGAAGGCTCTGCCGAGCTATCTAGTACAAGGGAGAGAGTGCCTGCCTCCGCTGAGAAAGGTTTCGACGTGGGGATTGCTGGACGTGAGGAAGAGCGTTCCCCAGGCCGTGCAAAGTTGAGGCTTTGGTGGTTCTGGATGGTCCCAGGGGTCCAGAATTGTCCCTGGGAAAGCCGTCCTCTTTTTCCTTCTCCGGCTGGAAGTAAACAGCTGGCAACCGACTGCCGTACGCAGACGTCCTGGGGGAGCCCGCCGGTTTCATTTGGGACGCACCTTGGTGTCTCACAGAAGAGCCCAAATTCTTACCTGGGGGCACACCAGCATGGAATGTAAGGCTGTTTACAACTGCGTAGCCTGAGGCCGTTGGAAGGCCGTACAGTCGAGAGCTTTCGAGCGAACAGGGCAGCGCTTCGCCATCGTCGTTGCACGTTCACGGAGCTTAATCAA
Source organism: Lagenorhynchus albirostris (assembly GCF_949774975.1). NCBI lineage: Eukaryota > Metazoa > Chordata > Mammalia > Artiodactyla > Delphinidae > Lagenorhynchus > Lagenorhynchus albirostris. The sequence goes on along the minus strand of NC_083113.1, from coordinate 22,605,204 downwards.
ACGAATGCATTTACTTCCTGTGGCTCAAACGCAACAGAGGAGTCGGAAGGCATACAGTGCCCTCTGACAGTTGTTACAACGAACGTGAGTGCACAGTGTCTCGTGAACTAAATCCCTAGCACTGTTGAAGCATTCCGTTAACGCATGCTTCTTCGCTCCTATGGCACTCCGAGGTGTTACTGACGGGGGACATCTGGACTTTTACTTGAGGCCTGGGGGCGGGGGGGTGGGGGGGTGGGGGGGGCTCACAATTCTTTGGTCGGTGAGCTCCGGAGTGCTCTTGCTGAAGCTCCCAGCAAGGAACTGAGAGCAGCAGGCCTCACACGAGTACACTCAGACGGCTTCCGTCACGAGTAAACTCAGGCCTCTTGTGTGAGGCCTTCCGGCAGCAAAGAGAAGGTGGGCGCGAGGAGTGTGCTTCAGGCAGCTTAGGACCCGCCACTGTCTCGTCTACCACGGAGGGGAATAAGGTTTGCCCAGGGTCGCCCAGTTTCAAAGCGGAGCTCACGTAGTTATCCTCAGTGGTTTCTGATTACCTCAAGGAAACCCACGGGAGGAACAGGGCCCTTCCATGGAGGCCCTTTTGGGCACAGGGACCTCTGCGTGGGATCTAGTGGGTAAGTATGGCAGTACCTTAGGTAGGCCTCAGTGACCAAGGCTGTCGTCTGGCTCATGCCTTAGCTGTGTTAAGTGTGGACAACGTGCTGGTCCTCAGGCTGGGCCCACAGCCTAGCTTTCGCTTCTGTGAGAGTGCTGTCCCGAGTCCCCTCCTGGAGCCAGTCGTCAGCACGGTGCCTTTTGGCACTGCAGTTCTCTTTCAGTCAAGGAGGCCGTGCGACTGGCAGAGGGAGCCTGCGCGGCACTGCCTTCGCGAGGCTCTTTGACGACTGGGGCGCTCAACCCGGGCAAGCCGGAGAGCGGTACGTTGCCCTTGCTATGAATGTGAAGCGCTTTCTCCAGGGGCCTGTTTAGGCTAAGGTTCCTCAGAAGCCAGGAGCCGCCGTTCCGGCACGGAGAGAAGTCATCCTGCGAAATTGGCGAACGAGCTCCTATCCCGTGTGCCCCCAGGAGCGTCGCGGGGTTGAGGCACTCCGTGGTGGAGTATGGCCTCATGGAAACCACCGCACACCCAACTCCCCCGGCGTGAAACACTGGAACTTACCTTGAGGCCTGAGGTCACCTTTCGTTCGGCCGGAGCTGAACCTGGGGTGCCGTGGGAGGAGTTCCTAGAAAGGGATTGCCCGCACGGTTTTCGCTTTGAGAGAACACGCAGCCTCGGCCCACGACGACAATCCTGCCGTGCAGAGACGCCGGGCCGCTAGTGCTGTTCAGGCAGCTTTGAAGCCAAGCGCAAGGCGCCTCCAAACGGGGAGAAAGCGTACTCTCCCCTCGGCGTCCCACGTTCAAGCTGAATGACGCAGCATGTTTCTCGGAAGGCTCTGCCGAGCTATCTAGTACAAGGGAGAGAGTGCCTGCCTCCGCTGAGAAAGGTTTCGACGTGGGGATTGCTGGACGTGAGGAAGAGCGTTCCCCAGGCCGTGCAAAGTTGAGGCTTTGGTGGTTCTGGATGGTCCCAGGGGTCCAGAATTGTCCCTGGGAAAGCCGTCCTCTTTTTCCTTCTCCGGCTGGAAGTAAACAGCTGGCAACCGACTGCCGTACGCAGACGTCCTGGGGGAGCCCGCCGGTTTCATTTGGGACGCACCTTGGTGTCTCACAGAAGAGCCCAAATTCCTACCTGGGGGCACACCAGCATGGAATGTAAGGCTGTTTACAACTGCGTAGCCTGAGGCCGTTGGAAGGCCGTACAGTCGAGAGCTTTCGAGCGAACAGGGCAGCGCTTCGCCATCGTCGTTGCACGTTCACGGAGCTTAATCAAACGAATGCATTTACTTCCTGTGGCTCAAACGCAACAGAGGAGTCGGAAGGCATACAGTGCCCTCTGACAGTTGTTACAACGAACGTGAGTGCACAGTGTCTCGTGAAATAAATCCCTAGCACTGTTGAAGCATTCCGTTAACGCATGCTTCTTCGCTCCTATGGCACTCCGAGGTGTTACTGACGGGGGACATCTGGACTTTTACTTGAGGCCTGGGGGCGGGGGGGGTGGGGGGGGCTCACAATTCTTTTGTCGGCGAGCTCCGGAGTGCTCTTGCTGAAGCTCCCAGCAAGGAACTGAGAGCGGCAGGCCTCACACGAGTACACTCAGACGGCTTCCGTCACGAGTAAACTCAGGCCTCTTATGTGAGGTCTTCCGGCAGCAAAGAGAAGGTGGGCGCGAGGAGTGTGCTTCAGGCAGCTTAGGACCCGCCACTGCCTCGTCTACCACGGAGGGGAATAAGGTTTGCCCAGGGTCGCCCAGTTTCAAAGCGGAGCTCACGTAGTTACCCTCAGTGGTTTCTGATTACCTCAAGGAAACCCACGGGAGGAACAGGGCCCTTCCATGGAGGCCCTTTTGGGCACAGGGACCTCTGCGTGGGATCTAGTGGGTAAGTATGGCAGTACCTTAGGTAGGCCTCAGTGACCAAGGCTGTCGTCTGGCTCATGCCTTAGCTGTGTTAAGTGTGGACAACGTGCTGGTCCTCAGGCTGGGCCCACAGCCTAGCTTTCGCTTCTGTGAGAGTGCTGTCCCGAGTCCCCTCCTGGAGCCAGTCGTCAGCACGGTGCCTTTTGGCACTGCAGTTCTCTTTCAGTCAAGGAGGCCGTGCGACTGGCAGAGGGAGCCTGCGCGGCACTGCCTTCGCGAGGCTCTTTGACGACTGGGGCGCTCAACCCGGGCAAGCCGGAGAGCGGTACGTTGCCCTTGCTATGAATGTGAAGCGCTTTCTCCAGGGGCCTGTTTAGGCTAAGGTTCCTCAGAAGCCAGGAGCCGCCGTTCCGGCACGGAGAGAAGTCATCCTGCGAAATTGGCGAACGAGCTCCTATCCCGTGTGCCCCCAGGAGCGTCGCGGGGTTGAGGCACTCCGTGGTGGAGTATGGCCTCATGGAAACCACCGCACACCCAACTCCCCCGGCGTGAAACACTGGAACTTACCTTGAGGCCTGAGGTCACCTTTCGTTCGGCCGGAGCTGAACCTGGGGTGCCGTGGGAGGAGTTCCTAGAAAGGGATTGCCCGCACGGTTTTCGCTTTGCGAGAACACGCAGCCTCGGCCCACGACGACAATCCTGCCGTGCAGAGACGCCGGGCCGCTAGTGCTGTTCAGGCAGCTTTGAAGCCAAGCGCAAGGCGCCTCCAAACGGGGAGAAAGCGTACTCTCCCCTCGGCGTCCCACGTTCAAGCTGAATGACGCAGCATGTTTCTCGGAAGGCTCTGCCGAGCTATCTAGTACAAGGGAGAGAGTGCCTGCCTCCGCTGAGAAAGGTTTCGACGTGGGGATTGCTGGACGTGAGGAAGAGCGTTCCCCAGGCCGTGCAAAGTTGAGGCTTTGGTGGTTCTGGATGGTCCCAAGGGTCCAGAATTGTCCCTGGGAAAGCCGTCCTCTTTTTCCTTCTCCGGCTGGAAGTAAACAGCTGGCAACCGACTGCCGTACGCAGACGTCCTGGGGGAGCCCGCCGGTTTCATTTGGGACGCACCTTGGTGTCTCACAGAAGAGCCCAAATTCCTACCTGGGGGCACACCAGCATGGAATGTAAGGCTGTTTACAACTGCGTAGCCTGAGGCCGTTGGAAGGCCGTACAGTCGAGAGCTTTCGAGCGAACAGGGCAGCGCTTCGCCATCGTCGTTGCACGTTCACGGAGCTTAATCAAACGAATGCATTTACTTCCTGTGGCTCAAACGCAACAGAGGAGTCGGAAGGCATACAGTGCCCTCTGACAGTTGTTACAACGAACGTGAGTGCACAGTGTCTCGTGAACTAAATCCCTAGCACTGTTGAAGCATTCCGTTAACGCATGCTTCTTCGCTCCTATGGCACTCCGAGGTGTTACTGACGGGGGACATCTGGACTTTTACTTGAGGCCTGGGGGCGGGGGGGGTGGGGGGGGCTCACAATTCTTTTGTCGGCGAGCTCCGGAGTGCTCTTGCTGAAGCTCCCAGCAAGGAACTGAGAGCGGCAGGCCTCACACGAGTACACTCAGACGGCTTCCGTCACGAGTAAACTCAGGCCTCTTATGTGAGGCCTTCCGGCAGCAAAGAGAAGGTGGGCGCGAGGAGTGTGCTTCAGGCAGCTTAGGACCCGCCACTGCCTCGTCTACCACGGAGGGGAATAAGGTTTGCCCAGGGTCGCCCAGTTTCAAAGCGGAGCTCACGTAGTTACCCTCAGTGGTTTCTGATTACCTCAAGGAAACCCACGGGAGGAACAGGGCCCTTCCATGGAGGCCCTTTTGGGCACAGGGACCTCTGCGTGGGATCTAGTGGGTAAGTATGGCAGTACCTTAGGTAGGCCTCAGTGACCAAGGCTGTCGTCTGGCTCATGCCTTAGCTGTGTTAAGTGTGGACAACGTGCTGGTCCTCAGGCTGGGCCCACAGCCTAGCTTTCGCTTCTGTGAGAGTGCTGTCCCGAGTCCCCTCCTGGAGCCAGTCGTCAGCACGGTGCCTTTTGGCACTGCAGTTCTCTTTCAGTCAAGGAGGCCGTGCGACTGGCAGAGGGAGCCTGCGCGGCACTGCCTTCGCGAGGCTCTTTGACGACTGGGGCGCTCAACCCGGGCAAGCCGGAGAGCGGTACGTTGCCCTTGCTATGAATGTGAAGCGCTTTCTCCAGGGGCCTGTTTAGGCTAAGGTTCCTCAGAAGCCAGGAGCCGCCGTTCCGGCACGGAGAGAAGTCATCCTGCGAAATTGGCGAACGAGCTCCTATCCCGTGTGCCCCCAGGAGCGTCGCGGGGTTGAGGCACTCCGTGGTGGAGTATGGCCTCATGGAAACCACCGCACACCCAACTCCCCCGGCGTGAAACACTGGAACTTACCTTGAGGCCTGAGGTCACCTTTCGTTCGGCCGGAGCTGAACCTGGGGTGCCGTGGGAGGAGTTCCTAGAAAGGGATTGCCCGCACGGTTTTCGCTTTGAGAGAACACGCAGCCTCGGCCCACGACGACAATCCTGCCGTGCAGAGACGCCGGGCCGCTAGTGCTGTTCAGGCAGCTTTGAAGCCAAGCGCAAGGCGCCTCCAAACGGGGAGAAAGCGTACTCTCCCCTCGGCGTCCCACGTTCAAGCTGAATGACGCAGCATGTTTCTCGGAAGGCTCTGCCGAGCTATCTAGTACAAGGGAGAGAGTGCCTGCCTCCGCTGAGAAAGGTTTCGACGTGGGGATTGCTGGACGTGAGGAAGAGCGTTCCCCAGGCCGTGCAAAGTTGAGGCTTTGGTGGTTCTGGATGGTCCCAGGGGTCCAGAATTGTCCCTGGGAAAGCCGTCCTCTTTTTCCTTCTCCGGCTGGAAGTAAACAGCTGGCAACCGACTGCCGTACGCAGACGTCCTGGGGGAGCCCGCCGGTTTCATTTGGGACGCACCTTGGTGTCTCACAGAAGAGCCCAAATTCTTACCTGGGGGCACACCAGCATGGAATGTAAGGCTGTTTACAACTGCGTAGCCTGAGGCCGTTGGAAGGCCGTACAGTCGAGAGCTTTCGAGCGAACAGGGCAGCGCTTCGCCATCGTCGTTGCACGTTCACGGAGCTTAATCAAACGAATGCATTTACTTCCTGTGGCTCAAACGCAACAGAGGAGTCGGAAGGCATACAGTGCCCTCTGACAGTTGTTACAACGAACGTGAGTGCACAGTGTCTCGTGAACTAAATCCCTAGCACTGTTGAAGCATTCCGTTAACGCATGCTTCTTCGCTCCTATGGCACTCCGAGGTGTTACTGACGGGGGACATCTGGACTTTTACTTGAGGCCTGGGGGCGGGGGGGTGGGGGGGTGGGGGGGGCTCACAATTCTTTGGTCGGTGAGCTCCGGAGTGCTCTTGCTGAAGCTCCCAGCAAGGAACTGAGAGCAGCAGGCCTCACACGAGTACACTCAGACGGCTTCCGTCACGAGTAAACTCAGGCCTCTTGTGTGAGGCCTTCCGGCAGCAAAGAGAAGGTGGGCGCGAGGAGTGTGCTTCAGGCAGCTTAGGACCCGCCACTGTCTCGTCTACCACGGAGGGGAATAAGGTTTGCCCAGGGTCGCCCAGTTTCAAAGCGGAGCTCACGTAGTTATCCTCAGTGGTTTCTGATTACCTCAAGGAAACCCACGGGAGGAACAGGGCCCTTCCATGGAGGCGCTTTTGGGCACAGGGACCTCTGCGTGGGATCTAGTGGGTAAGTATGGCAGTACCTTAGGTAGGCCTCAGTGACCAAGGCTGTCGTCTGGCTCATGCCTTAGCTGTGTTAAGTGTGGACAACGTGCTGGTCCTCAGGCTGGGCCCACAGCCTAGCTTTCGCTTCTGTGAGAGTGCTGTCCCGAGTCCCCTCCTGGAGCCAGTCGTCAGCACGGTGCCTTTTGGCACTGCAGTTCTCTTTCAGTCAAGGAGGCCGTGCGACTGGCAGAGGGAGCCTGCGCAGCACTGCCTTCGCGAGGCTCTTTGACGACTGGGGCGCTCAACCCGGGCAAGCCGGAGAGCGGTACGTTGCCCTTGCTATGAATGTGAAGCGCTTTCTCCAGGGGCCTGTTTAGGCTAAGGTTCCTCAGAAGCCAGGAGCCGCCGTTCCGGCACGGAGAGAAGTCATCCTGCGAAATTGGCGAACGAGCTCCTATCCCGTGTGCCCCCAGGAGCGTCGCGGGGTTGAGGCACTCCGTGGTGGAGTATGGCCTCATGGAAACCACCGCACACCCAACTCCCCCGGCGTGAAACACTGGAACTTACCTTGAGGCCTGAGGTCACCTTTCGTTCGGCCGGAGCTGAACCTGGGGTGCCGTGGGAGGAGTTCCTAGAAAGGGATTGCCCGCACGGTTTTCGCTTTGAGAGAACACGCAGCCTCGGCCCACGACGACAATCCTGCCGTGCAGAGACGCCGGGCCGCTAGTGCTGTTCAGGCAGCTTTGAAGCCAAGCGCAAGGCGCCTCCAAACGGGGAGAAAGCGTACTCTCCCCTCGGCGTCCCACGTTCAAGCTGAATGACGCAGCATGTTTCTCGGAAGGCTCTGCCGAGCTATCTAGTACAAGGGAGAGAGTGCCTGCCTCCGCTGAGAAAGGTTTCGACGTGGGGATTGCTGGACGTGAGGAAGAGCGTTCCCCAGGCCGTGCAAAGTTGAGGCTTTGGTGGTTCTGGATGGTCCCAGGGGTCCAGAATTGTCCCTGGGAAAGCCGTCCTCTTTTTCCTTCTCCGGCTGGAAGTAAACAGCTGGCAACCGACTGCCGTACGCAGACGTCCTGGGGGAGCCCGCCGGTTTCATTTGGGACGCACCTTGGTGTCTCACAGAAGAGCCCAAATTCTTACCTGGGGGCACACCAGCATGGAATGTAAGGCTGTTTACAACTGCGTAGCCTGAGGCCGTTGGAAGGCCGTACAGTCGAGAGCTTTCGAGCGAACAGGGCAGCGCTTCGCCATCGTCGTTGCACGTTCACGGAGCTTAATCAAACGAATGCATTTACTTCCTGTGGCTCAAACGCAACAGAGGAGTCGGAAGGCATACAGTGCCCTCTGACAGTTGTTACAACGAGCGTGAGTGCACAGTGTCTCGTGAACTAAATCCCTAGCACTGTTGAAGCATTCCGTTAACGCATGCTTCTTCGCTCCTATGGCACTCCGAGGTGTTACTGACGGGGGACATCTGGACTTTTACTTGAGGCCTGGGGGCGGGGGGGTGGGGGGGGCTCACAATTCTTTGGTCGGTGAGCTCCGGAGTGCTCTTGCTGAAGCTCCCAGCAAGGAACTGAGAGCAGCAGGCCTCACACGAGTACACTCAGACGGCTTCCGTCACGAGTAAACTCAGGCCTCTTGTGTGAGGCCTTCCGGCAGCAAAGAGAAGGTGGGCGCGAGGAGTGTGCTTCAGGCAGCTTAGGACCCGCCACTGTCTCGTCTACCACGGAGGGGAATAAGGTTTGCCCAGGGTCGCCCAGTTTCAAAGCGGAGCTCACGTAGTTATCCTCAGTGGTTTCTGATTACCTCAAGGAAACCCACGGGAGGAACAGGGCCCTTCCATGGAGGCCCTTTTGGGCACAGGGACCTCTGCGTGGGATCTAGTGGGTAAGTATGGCAGTACCTTAGGTAGGCCTCAGTGACCAAGGCTGTCGTCTGGCTCATGCCTTAGCTGTGTTAAGTGTGGACAACGTGCTGGTCCTCAGGCTGGGCCCACAGCCTAGCTTTCGCTTCTGTGAGAGTGCTGTCCCGAGTCCCCTCCTGGAGCCAGTCGTCAGCACGGTGCCTTTTGGCACTGCAGTTCTCTTTCAGTCAAGGAGGCCGTGCGACTGGCAGAGGGAGCCTGCGCAGCACTGCCTTCGCGAGGCTCTTTGACGACTGGGGCGCTCAACCCGGGCAAGCCGGAGAGCGGTACGTTGCCCTTGCTATGAATGTGAAGCGCTTTCTCCAGGGGCCTGTTTAGGCTAAGGTTCCTCAGAAGCCAGGAGCCGCCGTTCCGGCACGGAGAGAAGTCATCCTGCGAAATTGGCGAACGAGCTCCTATCCCGTGTGCCCCCAGGAGCGTCGCGGGGTTGAGGCACTCCGTGGTGGAGTATGGCCTCATGGAAACCACCGCACACCCAACTCCCCCGGCGTGAAACACTGGAACTTACCTTGAGGCCTGAGGTCACCTTTCGTTCGGCCGGAGCTGAACCTGGGGTGCCGTGGGAGGAGTTCCTAGAAAGGGATTGCCCGCACGGTTTTCGCTTTGAGAGAACACGCAGCCTCGGCCCACGACGACAATCCTGCCGTGCAGAGACGCCGGGCCGCTAGTGCTGTTCAGGCAGCTTTGAAGCCAAGCGCAAGGCGCCTCCAAACGGGGAGAAAGCGTACTCTCCCCTCGGCGTCCCACGTTCAAGCTGAATGACGCAGCATGTTTCTCGGAAGGCTCTGCCGAGCTATCTAGTACAAGGGAGAGAGTGCCTGCCTCCGCTGAGAAAGGTTTCGACGTGGGGATTGCTGGACGTGAGGAAGAGCGTTCCCCAGGCCGTGCAAAGTTGAGGCTTTGGTGGTTCTGGATGGTCCCAGGGGTCCAGAATTGTCCCTGGGAAAGCCGTCCTCTTTTTCCTTCTCCGGCTGGAAGTAAACAGCTGGCAACCGACTGCCGTACGCAGACGTCCTGGGGGAGCCCGCCGGTTTCATTTGGGACGCACCTTGGTGTCTCACAGAAGAGCCCAAATTCCTACCTGGGGGCACACCAGCATGGAATGTAAGGCTGTTTACAACTGCGTAGCCTGAGGCCGTTGGAAGGCCGTACAGTCGAGAGCTTTCGAGCGAACAGGGCAGCGCTTCGCCATCGTCGTTGCACGTTCACGGAGCTTAATCAAACGAATGCATTTACTTCCTGTGGCTCAAACGCAACAGAGGAGTCGGAAGGCATACAGTGCCCTCTGACAGTTGTTACAACGAACGTGAGTGCACAGTGTCTCGTGAACTAAATCCCTAGCACTGTTGAAGCATTCCGTTAACGCATGCTTCTTCGCTCCTATGGCACTCCGAGGTGTTACTGACGGGGGACATCTGGACTTTTACTTGAGGCCTGGGGGCGGGGGGGGTGGGGGGGGCTCACAATTCTTTTGTCGGCGAGCTCCGGAGTGCTCTTGCTGAAGCTCCCAGCAAGGAACTGAGAGCGGCAGGCCTCACACGAGTACACTCAGACGGCTTCCGTCACGAGTAAACTCAGGCCTCTTATGTGAGGTCTTCCGGCAGCAAAGAGAAGGTGGGCGCGAGGAGTGTGCTTCAGGCAGCTTAGGACCCGCCACTGCCTCGTCTACCACGGAGGGGAATAAGGTTTGCCCAGGGTCGCCCAGTTTCAAAGCGGAGCTCACGTAGTTACCCTCAGTGGTTTCTGATTACCTCAAGGAAACCCACGGGAGGAACAGGGCCCTTCCATGGAGGCCCTTTTGGGCACAGGGACCTCTGCGTGGGATCTAGTGGGTAAGTATGGCAGTACCTTAGGTAGGCCTCAGTGACCAAGGCTGTCGTCTGGCTCATGCCTTAGCTGTGTTAAGTGTGGACAACGTGCTGGTCCTCAGGCTGGGCCCACAGCCTAGCTTTCGCTTCTGTGAGAGTGCTGTCCCGAGTCCCCTCCTGGAGCCAGTCGTCAGCACGGTGCCTTTTGGCACTGCAGTTCTCTTTCAGTCAAGGAGGCCGTGCGACTGGCAGAGGGAGCCTGCGCGGCACTGCCTTCGCGAGGCTCTCTGACGACTGGGGCGCTCAACCCGGGCAAGCCGGAGAGCGGTACGTTGCCCTTGCTATGAATGTGAAGCGCTTTCTCCAGGGGCCTGTTTAGGCTAAGGTTCCTCAGAAGCCAGGAGCCGCCGTTCCGGCACGGAGAGAAGTCATCCTGCGAAATTGGCGAACGAGCTCCTATCCCGTGTGCCCCCAGGAGCGTCGCGGGGTTGAGGCACTCCGTGGTGGAGTATGGCCTCATGGAAACCACCGCACACCCAACTCCCCCGGCGTGAAACACTGGAACTTACCTTGAGGCCTGAGGTCACCTTTCGTTCGGCCGGAGCTGAACCTGGGGTGCCGTGGGAGGAGTTCCTAGAAAGGGATTGCCCGCACGGTTTTCGCTTTGCGAGAACACGCAGCCTCGGCCCACGACGACAATCCTGCCGTGCAGAGACGCCGGGCCGCTAGTGCTGTTCAGGCAGCTTTGAAGCCAAGCGCAAGGCGCCTCCAAACGGGGAGAAAGCGTACTCTCCCCTCGGCGTCCCACGTTCAAGCTGAATGACGCAGCATGTTTCTCGGAAGGCTCTGCCGAGCTATCTAGTACAAGGGAGAGAGTGCCTGCCTCCGCTGAGAAAGGTTTCGACGTGGGGATTGCTGGACGTGAGGAAGAGCGTTCCCCAGGCCGTGCAAAGTTGAGGCTTTGGTGGTTCTGGATGGTCCCAGGGGTCCAGAATTGTCCCTGGGAAAGCCGTCCTCTTTTTCCTTCTCCGGCTGGAAGTAAACAGCTGGCAACCGACTGCCGTACGCAGACGTCCTGGGGGAGCCCGCCGGTTTCATTTGGGACGCACCTTGGTGTCTCACAGAAGAGCCCAAATTCTTACCTGGGGGCACACCAGCATGGAATGTAAGGCTGTTTACAACTGCGTAGCCTGAGGCCGTTGGAAGGCCGTACAGTCGAGAGCTTTCGAGCGAACAGGGCAGCGCTTCGCCATCGTCGTTGCACGTTCACGGAGCTTAATCAAACGAATGCATTTACTTCCTGTGGCTCAAACGCAACAGAGGAGTCGGAAGGCATACAGTGCCCTCTGACAGTTGTTACAACGAACGTGAGTGCACAGTGTCTCGTGAACTAAATCCCTAGCACTGTTGAAGCATTCCGTTAACGCATGCTTCTTCGCTCCTATGGCACTCCGAGGTGTTACTGACGGGGGACATCTGGACTTTTACTTGAGGCCTGGGGGCGGGGGGGGTGGGGGGGGCTCACAATTCTTTGGTCGGTGAGCTCCGGAGTGCTCTTGCTGAAGCTCCCAGCAAGGAACTGAGAGCAGCAGGCCTCACACGAGTACACTCAGACGGCTTCCGTCACGAGTAAACTCAGGCCTCTTGTGTGAGGCCTTCCGGCAGCAAAGAGAAGGTGGGCGCGAGGAGTGTGCTTCAGGCAGCTTAGGACCCGCCACTGTCTCGTCTACCACGGAGGGGAATAAGGTTTGCCCAGGGTCGCCCAGTTTCAAAGCGGAGCTCACGTAGTTATCCTCAGTGGTTTCTGATTACCTCAAGGAAACCCACGGGTGGAACAGGGCCCTTCCATGGAGGCCCTTTTGGGCACAGGGACCTCTGCGTGGGATCTAGTGGGTAAGTATGGCAGTACCTTAGGTAGGCCTCAGTGACCAAGGCTGTCGTCTGGCTCATGCCTTAGCTGTGTTAAGTGTGGACAAGGTGCTGGTCCTCAGGCTGGGCCCACAGCCTAGCTTTCGCTTCTGTGAGAGTGCTGTCCCGAGTCCCCTCCTGGAGCCAGTCGTCAGCACGGTGCCTTTTGGCACTGCAGTTCTCTTTCAGTCAAGGAGGCCGTGCGACTGGCAGAGGGAGCCTGCGCGGCACTGCCTTCGCGAGGCTCTTTGACGACTGGGGCGCTCAACCCGGGCAAGCCGGAGAGCGGTACGTTGCCCTTGCTATGAATGTGAAGCGCTTTCTCCAGGGCCCTGTTTAGGCTAAGGTCCCTCAGAAGCCAGGAGCCGCCGTTCCGGCACGGAGAGAAGTCATCCTGCGAAATTGGCGAACGAGCTCCTATCCCGTGTGCCCCCAGGAGCGTCGCGGGGTTGAGGCACTCCGTGGTGGAGTATGGCCTCATGGAAACCACCGCACACCCAACTCCCCCGGCGTGAAACACTGGAACTTACCTTGAGGCCTGAGGTCACCTTTCGTTCGGCCGGAGCTGAACCTGGGGTGCCGTGGGAGGAGTTCCTAGAAAGGGATTGCCCGCACGGTTTTCGCTTTGCGAGAACACGCAGCCTCGGCCCACGACGACAATCCTGCCGTGCAGAGACGCCGGGCCGCTAGTGCTGTTCAGGCAGCTTTGAAGCCAAGCGCAAGGCGCCTCCAAACGGGGAGAAAGCGTACTCTCCCCTCGGCGTCCCACGTTCAAGCTGAATGACGCAGCATGTTTCTCGGAAGGCTCTGCCGAGCTATCTAGTACAAGGGAGAGAGTGCCTGCCTCCGCTGAGAAAGGTTTCGACGTGGGGATTGCTGGACGTGAGGAAGAGCGTTCCCCAGGCCGTGCAAAGTTGAGGCTTTGGTGGTTCTGGATGGTCCCAAGGGTCCAGAATTGTCCCTGGGAAAGCCGTCCTCTTTTTCCTTCTCCGGCTGGAAGTAAACAGCTGGCAACCGACTGCCGTACGCAGACGTCCTGGGGGAGCCCGCCGGTTTCATTTGGGACGCACCTTGGTGTCTCACAGAAGAGCCCAAATTCCTACCTGGGGGCACACCAGCATGGAATGTAAGGCTGTTTACAACTGCGTAGCCTGAGGCCGTTGGAAGGCCGTACAGTCGAGAGCTTTCGAGCGAACAGGGCAGCGCTTCGCCATCGTCGTTGCACGTTCACGGAGCTTAATCAAACGAATGCATTTACTTCCTGTGGCTCAAACGCAACAGAGGAGTCGGAAGGCATACAGTGCCCTCTGACAGTTGTTACAACGAACGTGAGTGCACAGTGTCTCGTGAAATAAATCCCTAGCACTGTTGAAGCATTCCGTTAACGCATGCTTCTTCGCTCCTATGGCACTCCGAGGTGTTACTGACGGGGGACATCTGGACTTTTACTTGAGGCCTGGGGGCGGGGGGGGTGGGGGGGCTCACAATTCTTTTGTCGGCGAGCTCCGGAGTGCTCTTGCTGAAGCTCCCAGCAAGGAACTGAGAGCGGCAGGCCTCACACGTGTACACTCAGACGGCTTCCGTCACGAGTAAACTCAGGCCTCTTATGTGAGGCCTTCCGGCAGCAAAGAGAAGGTGGGCGCGAGGAGTGTGCTTCAGGCAGCTTAGGACCCGCCACTGCCTCGTCTACCACGGAGGGGAATAAGGTTTGCCCAGGGTCGCCCAGTTTCAAAGCGGAGCTCACGTAGTTACCCTCAGTGGTTTCTGATTACCTCAAGGAAACCCACGGGAGGAACAGGGCCCTTCCATGGAGGCCCTTTTGGGCACAGGGACCTCTGCGTGGGATCTAGTGGGTAAGTATGGCAGTACCTTAGGTAGGCCTCAGTGACCAAGGCTGTCGTCTGGCTCATGCCTTAGCTGTGTTAAGTGTGGACAACGTGCTGGTCCTCAGGCTGGGCCCACAGCCTAGCTTTCGCTTCTGTGAGAGTGCTGTCCCGAGTCCCCTCCTGGAGCCAGTCGTCAGCACGGTGCCTTTTGGCACTGCAGTTCTCTTTCAGTCAAGGAGGCCGTGCGACTGGCAGAGGGAGCCTGCGCGGCACTGCCTTCGCGAGGCTCTTTGACGACTGGGGCGCTCAACCCGGGCAAGCCGGAGAGCGGTACGTTGCCCTTGCTATGAATGTGAAGCGCTTTCTCCAGGGGCCTGTTTAGGCTAAGGTTCCTCAGAAGCCAGGAGCCGCCGTTCCGGCACGGAGAGAAGTCATCCTGCGAAATTGGCGAACGAGCTCCTATCCCGTGTGCCCCCAGGAGCGTCGCGGGGTTGAGGCACTCCGTGGTGGAGTATGGCCTCATGGAAACCACCGCACACCCAACTCCCCCGGCGTGAAACACTGGAACTTACCTTGAGGCCTGAGGTCACCTTTCGTTCGGCCGGAGCTGAACCTGGGGTGCCGTGGGAGGAGTTCCTAGAAAGGGATTGCCCGCACGGTTTTCGCTTTGCGAGAACACGCAGCCTCGGCCCACGACGACAATCCTGCCGTGCAGAGACGCCGGGCCGCTAGTGCTGTTCAGGCAGCTTTGAAGCCAAGCGCAAGGCGCCTCCAAACGGGGAGAAAGCGTACTCTCCCCTCGGCGTCCCACGTTCAAGCTGAATGACGCAGCATGTTTCTCGGAAGGCTCTGCCGAGCTATCTAGTACAAGGGAGAGAGTGCCTGCCTCCGCTGAGAAAGGTTTCGACGTGGGGATTGCTGGACGTGAGGAAGAGCGTTCCCCAGGCCGTGCAAAGTTGAGGCTTTGGTGGTTCTGGATGGTCCCAAGGGTCCAGAATTGTCCCTGGGAAAGCCGTCCTCTTTTTCCTTCTCCGGCTGGAAGTAAACAGCTGGCAACCGACTGCCGTACGCAGACGTCCTGGGGGAGCCCGCCGGTTTCATTTGGGACGCACCTTGGTGTCTCACAGAAGAGCCCAAATTCCTACCTGGGGGCACACCAGCATGGAATGTAAGGCTGTTTACAACTGCGTAGCCTGAGGCCGTTGGAAGGCCGTACAGTCGAGAGCTTTCGAGCGAACAGGGCAGCGCTTCGCCATCGTCGTTGCACGTTCACGGAGCTTAATCAAACGAATGCATTTACTTCCTGTGGCTCAAACGCAACAGAGGAGTCGGAAGGCATACAGTGCCCTCTGACAGTTGTTACAACGAACGTGAGTGCACAGTGTCTCGTGAACTAAATCCCTAGCACTGTTGAAGCATTCCGTTAACGCATGCTTCTTCGCTCCTATGGCACTCCGAGGTGTTACTGACGGGGGACATCTGGACTTTTACTTGAGGCCTGGGGGCGGGGGGGTGGGGGGGGCTCACAATTCTTTGGTCGGTGAGCTCCGGAGTGCTCTTGCTGAAGCTCCCAGCAAGGAACTGAGAGCAGCAGGCCTCACACGAGTACACTCAGACGGCTTCCGTCACGAGTAAACTCAGGCCTCTTATGTGAGGCCTTCCGGCAGCAAAGAGAAGGTGGGCGCGAGGAGTGTGCTTCAGGCAGCTTAGGACCCGCCACTGTCTCGTCTACCACGGAGGGGAATAAGGTTTGCCCAGGGTCGCCCAGTTTCAAAGCGGAGCTCACGTAGTTATCCTCAGTGGTTTCTGATTACCTCAAGGAAACCCACGGGAGGAACAGGGCCCTTCCATGGAGGCCCTTTTGGGCACAGGGACCTCTGCGTGGGATCTAGTGGGTAAGTATGGCAGTACCTTAGGTAGGCCTCAGTGACCAAGGCTGTCGTCTGGCTCATGCCTTAGCTGTGTTAAGTGTGGACAACGTGCTGGTCCTCAGGCTGGGCCCACAGCCTAGCTTTCGCTTCTGTGAGAGTGCTGTCCCGAGTCCCCTCCTGGAGCCAGTCGTCAGCACGGTGCCTTTTGGCACTGCAGTTCTCTTTCAGTCAAGGAGGCCGTGCGACTGGCAGAGGGAGCCTGCGCGGCACTGCCTTCGCGAGGCTCTTTGACGACTGGGGCGCTCAACCCGGGCAAGCCGGAGAGCGGTACGTTGCCCTTGCTATGAATGTGAAGCGCTTTCTCCAGGGGCCTGTTTAGGCTAAGGTTCCTCAGAAGCCAGGAGCCGCCGTTCCGGCACGGAGAGAAGTCATCCTGCGAAATTGGCGAACGAGCTCCTATCCCGTGTGCCCCCAGGAGCGTCGCGGGGTTGAGGCACTCCGTGGTGGAGTATGGCCTCATGGAAACCACCGCACACCCAACTCCCCCGGCGTGAAACACTGGAACTTACCTTGAGGCCTGAGGTCACCTTTCGTTCGGCCGGAGCTGAACCTGGGGTGCCGTGGGAGGAGTTCCTAGAAAGGGATTGCCCGCACGGTTTTCGCTTTGCGAGAACACGCAGCCTCGGCCCACGACGACAATCCTGCCGTGCAGAGACGCCGGGCCGCTAGTGCTGTTCAGGCAGCTTTGAAGCCAAGCGCAAGGCGCCTCCAGACGGGGAGAAAGCGTACTCTCCCCTCGGCGTCCCACGTTCAAGCTGAATGACGCAGCATGTTTCTCGGAAGGCTCTGCCGAGCTATCTAGTACAAGGGAGAGAGTGCCTGCCTCCGCTGAGAAAGGTTTCGACGTGGGGATTGCTGGACGTGAGGAAGAGCGTTCCCCAGGCCGTGCAAAGTTGAGGCTTTGGTGGTTCTGGATGGTCCCAAGGGTCCAGAATTGTCCCTGGGAAAGCCGTCCTCTTTTTCCTTCTCCGGCTGGAAGTAAACAGCTGGCAACCGACTGCCGTACGCAGACGTCCTGGGGGAGCCCGCCGGTTTCATTTGGGACGCACCTTGGTGTCTCACAGAAGAGCCCAAATTCCTACCTGGGGGCACACCAGCATGGAATGTAAGGCTGTTTACAACTGCGTAGCCTGAGGCCGTTGGAAGGCCGTACAGTCGAGAGCTTTCGAGCGAACAGGGCAGCGCTTCGCCATCGTCGTTGCACGTTCACGGAGCTTAATCAAACGAATGCATTTACTTCCTGTGGCTCAAACGCAACAGAGGAGTCGGAAGGCATACAGTGCCCTCTGACAGTTGTTACAACGAACGTGAGTGCACAGTGTCTCGTGAAATAAATCCCTAGCACTGTTGAAGCATTCCGATAACGCATGCTTCTTCGCTCCTATGGCACTCCGAGGTGTTACTGACGGGGGACATCTGGACTTTTACTTGAGGCCTGGGGGCGGGGGGGGTGGGGGGGGCTCACAATTCTTTTGTCGGCGAGCTCCGGAGTGCTCTTGCTGAAGCTCCCAGCAAGGAACTGAGAGCGGCAGGCCTCACAGGAGTACACTCAGACGGCTTCCGTCACGAGTAAACTCAGGCCTCTTACGTGAGGCCTTCCGGCAGCAAAGAGAAGGTGGGCGCGAGGAGTGTGCTTCAGG
The DNA here is from genome assembly GCF_949774975.1 of Lagenorhynchus albirostris. Classification (NCBI taxonomy): domain Eukaryota; kingdom Metazoa; phylum Chordata; class Mammalia; order Artiodactyla; family Delphinidae; genus Lagenorhynchus; species Lagenorhynchus albirostris. The sequence continues at coordinate 22,587,955 of NC_083113.1, read as the reverse complement.
CAGCTTAGGACCCGCCACTGCCTCGTCTACCACGGAGGGGAATAAGGTTTGCCCAGGGTCGCCCAGTTTCAAAGCGGAGCTCACGTAGTTATCCTCAGTGGTTTCTGATTACCTCAAGGAAACCCACGGGAGGAACAGGGCCCTTCCATGGAGGCGCTTTTGGGCACAGGGACCTCTGCGTGGGATCTAGTGGGTAAGTATGGCAGTACCTTAGGTAGGCCTCAGTGACCAAGGCTGTCGTCTGGCTCATGCCTTAGCTGTGTTAAGTGTGGACAACGTGCTGGTCCTCAGGCTGGGCCCACAGCCTAGCTTTCGCTTCTGTGAGAGTGCTGTCCCGAGTCCCCTCCTGGAGCCAGTCGTCAGCACGGTGCCTTTTGGCACTGCAGTTCTCTTTCAGTCAAGGAGGCCGTGCGACTGGCAGAGGGAGCCTGCGCAGCACTGCCTTCGCGAGGCTCTTTGACGACTGGGGCGCTCAACCCGGGCAAGCCGGAGAGCGGTACGTTGCCCTTGCTATGAATGTGAAGCGCTTTCTCCAGGGGCCTGTTTAGGCTAAGGTTCCTCAGAAGCCAGGAGCCGCCGTTCCGGCACGGAGAGAAGTCATCCTGCGAAATTGGCGAACGAGCTCCTATCCCGTGTGCCCCCAGGAGCGTCGCGGGGTTGAGGCACTCCGTGGTGGAGTATGGCCTCATGGAAACCACCGCACACCCAACTCCCCCGGCGTGAAACACTGGAACTTACCTTGAGGCCTGAGGTCACCTTTCGTTCGGCCGGAGCTGAACCTGGGGTGCCGTGGGAGGAGTTCCTAGAAAGGGATTGCCCGCACGGTTTTCGCTTTGAGAGAACACGCAGCCTCGGCCCACGACGACAATCCTGCCGTGCGGAGACGTCGGGCCGCTAGTGCTGTTCAGGCAGCTTTGAAGCCAAGCGCAAGGCGCCTCCAAACGGGGAGAAAGCGTACTCTCCCCTCCGCGTCCCACGTTCAAGCTGAATGACGCAGCATGTTTCTCGGAAGGCTCTGCCGAGCTATCTAGTACAAGGGAGAGAGTGCCTGCCTCCGCTGAGAAAGGTTTCGACGTGGGGATTGCTGGACGTGAGGAAGAGCATTCCCCAGGCCGTGCAAAGTTGAGGCTTTGGTGGTTCTGGATGGTCCCAAGGGCCCAGAATTGTCCCTGGGAAAGCCGTCCTCTTTTTCCTTCTCCGGCTGGAAGTAAACAGCTGGCAACCGACCGCCGTACGCAGACGTCCTGGGGGAGCCCGCCGGTTTCATTTGGGACGCACCTTGGTGTCTCACAGAAGAGCCCAAATTCCTACCTGGGGGCACACCAGCATGGAACGTAAGGCTGTTTGCAACTGCGTAGCCTGAGGCCGTTGGAAGGCCGTACAGTCGAGAGCTTTCGAGCGAACAGGGCAGCGCTTCGCCATCGTCGTTGCACGTTCACGGAGCTTAATCAAACGAATGCATTTACTTCCTGTGGCTCAAACGCAACAGAGGAGTCGGAAGGCATACAGTGCCCTCTGACAGTTGTTACAACGAACGTGAGTGCACAGTGTCTCGTGAACTAAATCCCTAGCACTGTTGAAGCATTCCGTTAACGCATGCTTCTTCGCTCCTATGGCACTCCGAGGTGTTACTGACGGGGGACATCTGGACTTTTACTTGAGGCCTGGGGGCGGGGGGGTGGGGGGGTGGGGGGGGGTGCTCACAATTCTTTGGTCGGCGAGCTCCGGAGTGCTCTTGCTGAAGCTCCCAGCAAGGAACTGAGAGCAGCAGGCCTCACACGAGTACACTCAGACGGCTTCCGTCACGAGTAAACTCAGGCCTCTTACGTGAGGCCTTCCGGCAGCAAAGAGAAGGTGGGCGCGAGGAGTGTGCTTCAGGCAGCTTAGGACCCGCCACTGCCTCGTCTACCACGGAGGGGAATAAGGTTTGCCCAGGGTCGCCCAGTTTCAAAGCGGAGCTCACGTAGTTATCCTCAGTGGTTTCTGATTACCTCAAGGAAACCCACGGGAGGAACAGGGCCCTTCCATGGAGGCGCTTTTGGGCACAGGGACCTCTGCGTGGGATCTAGTGGGTAAGTATGGCAGTACCTTAGGTAGGCCTCAGTGACCAAGGCTGTCGTCTGGCTCATGCCTTAGCTGTGTTAAGTGTGGACAACGTGCTGGTCCTCAGGCTGGGCCCACAGCCTAGCTTTCGCTTCTGTGAGAGTGCTGTCCCGAGTCCCCTCCTGGAGCCAGTCGTCAGCACGGTGCCTTTTGGCACTGCAGTTCTCTTTCAGTCAAGGAGGCCGTGCGACTGGCAGAGGGAGCCTGCGCAGCACTGCCTTCGCGAGGCTCTTTGACGACTGGGGCGCTCAACCCGGGCAAGCCGGAGAGCGGTACGTTGCCCTTGCTATGAATGTGAAGCGCTTTCTCCAGGGGCCTGTTTAGGCTAAGGTTCCTCAGAAGCCAGGAGCCGCCGTTCCGGCACGGAGAGAAGTCATCCTGCGAAATTGGCGAACGAGCTCCTATCCCGTGTGCCCCCAGGAGCGTCGCGGGGTTGAGGCACTCCGTGGTGGAGTATGGCCTCATGGAAACCACCGCACACCCAACTCCCCCGGCGTGAAACACTGGAACTTACCTTGAGGCCTGAGGTCACCTTTCGTTCGGCCGGAGCTGAACCTGGGGTGCCGTGGGAGGAGTTCCTAGAAAGGGATTGCCCGCACGGTTTTCGCTTTGAGAGAACACGCAGCCTCGGCCCACGACGACAATCCTGCCGTGCGGAGACGTCGGGCCGCTAGTGCTGTTCAGGCAGCTTTGAAGCCAAGCGCAAGGCGCCTCCAAACGGGGAGAAAGCGTACTCTCCCCTCCGCGTCCCACGTTCAAGCTGAATGACGCAGCATGTTTCTCGGAAGGCTCTGCCGAGCTATCTAGTACAAGGGAGAGAGTGCCTGCCTCCGCTGAGAAAGGTTTCGACGTGGGGATTGCTGGACGTGAGGAAGAGCGTTCCCCAGGCCGTGCAAAGTTGAGGCTTTGGTGGTTCTGGATGGTCCCAAGGGCCCAGAATTGTCCCTGGGAAAGCCGTCCTCTTTTTCCTTCTCCGGCTGGAAGTAAACAGCTGGCAACCGACCGCCGTACGCAGACGTCCTGGGGGAGCCCGCCGGTTTCATTTGGGACGCACCTTGGTGTCTCACAGAAGAGCCCAAATTCCTACCTGGGGGCACACCAGCATGGAACGTAAGGCTGTTTGCAACTGCGTAGCCTGAGGCCGTTGGAAGGCCGTACAGTCGAGAGCTTTCGAGCGAACAGGGCAGCGCTTCGCCATCGTCGTTGCACGTTCACGGAGCTTAATCAAACGAATGCATTTACTTCCTGTGGCTCAAACGCAACAGAGGAGTCGGAAGGCATACAGTGCCCTCTGACAGTTGTTACAACGAACGTGAGTGCACAGTGTCTCGTGAACTAAATCCCTAGCACTGTTGAAGCATTCCGTTAACGCATGCTTCTTCGCTCCTATGGCACTCCGAGGTGTTACTGACGGGGGACATCTGGACTTTTACTTGAGGCCTGGGGGCGGGGGGGTGGGGGGGTGGGGGGGGGTGCTCACAATTCTTTGGTCGGCGAGCTCCGGAGTGCTCTTGCTGAAGCTCCCAGCAAGGAACTGAGAGCAGCAGGCCTCACACGAGTACACTCAGACGGCTTCCGTCACGAGTAAACTCAGGCCTCTTACGTGAGGCCTTCCGGCAGCAAAGAGAAGGTGGGCGCGAGGAGTGTGCTTCAGGCAGCTTAGGACCCGCCACTGTCTCGTCTACCACGGAGGGGAATAAGGTTTGCCCAGGGTCGCCCAGTTTCAAAGCGGAGCTCACGTAGTTATCCTCAGTGGTTTCTGATTACCTCAAGGAAACCCACGGGAGGAACAGGGCCCTTCCATGGAGGCGCTTTTGGGCACAGGGACCTCTGCGTGGGATCTAGTGGGTAAGTATGGCAGTACCTTAGGTAGGCCTCAGTGACCAAGGCTGTCGTCTGGCTCATGCCTTAGCTGTGTTAAGTGTGGACAACGTGCTGGTCCTCAGGCTGGGCCCACAGCCTAGCTTTCGCTTCTGTGAGAGTGCTGTCCCGAGTCCCCTCCTGGAGCCAGTCGTCAGCACGGTGCCTTTTGGCACTGCAGTTCTCTTTCAGTCAAGGAGGCCGTGCGACTGGCAGAGGGAGCCTGCGCAGCACTGCCTTCGCGAGGCTCTTTGACGACTGGGGCGCTCAACCCGGGCAAGCCGGAGAGCGGTACGTTGCCCTTGCTATGAATGTGAAGCGCTTTCTCCAGGGGCCTGTTTAGGCTAAGGTTCCTCAGAAGCCAGGAGCCGCCGTTCCGGCACGGAGAGAAGTCATCCTGCGAAATTGGCGAACGAGCTCCTATCCCGTGTGCCCCCAGGAGCGTCGCGGGGTTGAGGCACTCCGTGGTGGAGTATGGCCTCATGGAAACCACCGCACACCCAACTCCCCCGGCGTGAAACACTGGAACTTACCTTGAGGCCTGAGGTCACCTTTCGTTCGGCCGGAGCTGAACCTGGGGTGCCGTGGGAGGAGTTCCTAGAAAGGGATTGCCCGCACGGTTTTCGCTTTGAGAGAACACGCAGCCTCGGCCCACGACGACAATCCTGCCGTGCGGAGACGTCGGGCCGCTAGTGCTGTTCAGGCAGCTTTGAAGCCAAGCGCAAGGCGCCTCCAAACGGGGAGAAAGCGTACTCTCCCCTCCGCGTCCCACGTTCAAGCTGAATGACGCAGCATGTTTCTCGGAAGGCTCTGCCGAGCTATCTAGTACAAGGGAGAGAGTGCCTGCCTCCGCTGAGAAAGGTTTCGACGTGGGGATTGCTGGACGTGAGGAAGAGCGTTCCCCAGGCCGTGCAAAGTTGAGGCTTTGGTGGTTCTGGATGGTCCCAAGGGCCCAGAATTGTCCCTGGGAAAGCCGTCCTCTTTTTCCTTCTCCGGCTGGAAGTAAACAGCTGGCAACCGACCGCCGTACGCAGACGTCCTGGGGGAGCCCGCCGGTTTCATTTGGGACGCACCTTGGTGTCTCACAGAAGAGCCCAAATTCCTACCTGGGGGCACACCAGCATGGAACGTAAGGCTGTTTGCAACTGCGTAGCCTGAGGCCGTTGGAAGGCCGTACAGTCGAGAGCTTTCGAGCGAACAGGGCAGCGCTTCGCCATCGTCGTTGCACGTTCACGGAGCTTAATCAAACGAATGCATTTACTTCCTGTGGCTCAAACGCAACAGAGGAGTCGGAAGGCATACAGTGCCCTCTGACAGTTGTTACAACGAACGTGAGTGCACAGTGTCTCGTGAAATAAATCCCTAGCACTGTTGAAGCATTCCGTTAACGCATGCTTCTTCGCTCCTATGGCACTCCGAGGTGTTACTGACGGGGGACATCTGGACTTTTACTTGAGGCCTGGGGGCGGGGGGGTGGGGGGGTGGGGGGGGGTGCTCACAATTCTTTGGTCGGCGAGCTCCGGAGTGCTCTTGCTGAAGCTCCCAGCAAGGAACTGAGAGCAGCAGGCCTCACACGAGTACACTCAGACGGCTTCCGTCACGAGTAAACTCAGGCCTCTTACGTGAGGCCTTCCGGCAGCAAAGAGAAGGTGGGCGCGAGGAGTGTGCTTCAGGCAGCTTAGGACCCGCCACTGTCTCGTCTACCACGGAGGGGAATAAGGTTTGCCCAGGGTCGCCCAGTTTCAAAGCGGAGCTCACGTAGTTATCCTCAGTGGTTTCTGATTACCTCAAGGAAACCCACGGGAGGAACAGGGCCCTTCCATGGAGGCGCTTTTGGGCACAGGGACCTCTGCGTGGGATCTAGTGGGTAAGTATGGCAGTACCTTAGGTAGGCCTCAGTGACCAAGGCTGTCGTCTGGCTCATGCCTTAGCTGTGTTAAGTGTGGACAACGTGCTGGTCCTCAGGCTGGGCCCACAGCCTAGCTTTCGCTTCTGTGAGAGTGCTGTCCCGAGTCCCCTCCTGGAGCCAGTCGTCAGCACGGTGCCTTTTGGCACTGCAGTTCTCTTTCAGTCAAGGAGGCCGTGCGACTGGCAGAGGGAGCCTGCGCAGCACTGCCTTCGCGAGGCTCTTTGACGACTGGGGCGCTCAACCCGGGCAAGCCGGAGAGCGGTACGTTGCCCTTGCTATGAATGTGAAGCGCTTTCTCCAGGGGCCTGTTTAGGCTAAGGTTCCTCAGAAGCCAGGAGCCGCCGTTCCGGCACGGAGAGAAGTCATCCTGCGAAATTGGCGAACGAGCTCCTATCCCGTGTGCCCCCAGGAGCGTCGCGGGGTTGAGGCACTCCGTGGTGGAGTATGGCCTCATGGAAACCACCGCACACCCAACTCCCCCGGCGTGAAACACTGGAACTTACCTTGAGGCCTGAGGTCACCTTTCGTTCGGCCGGAGCTGAACCTGGGGTGCCGTGGGAGGAGTTCCTAGAAAGGGATTGCCCGCACGGTTTTCGCTTTGAGAGAACACGCAGCCTCGGCCCACGACGACAATCCTGCCGTGCGGAGACGTCGGGCCGCTAGTGCTGTTCAGGCAGCTTTGAAGCCAAGCGCAAGGCGCCTCCAAACGGGGAGAAAGCGTACTCTCCCCTCCGCGTCCCACGTTCAAGCTGAATGACGCAGCATGTTTCTCGGAAGGCTCTGCCGAGCTATCTAGTACAAGGGAGAGAGTGCCTGCCTCCGCTGAGAAAGGTTTCGACGTGGGGATTGCTGGACGTGAGGAAGAGCGTTCCCCAGGCCGTGCAAAGTTGAGGCTTTGGTGGTTCTGGATGGTCCCAAGGGCCCAGAATTGTCCCTGGGAAAGCCGTCCTCTTTTTCCTTCTCCGGCTGGAAGTAAACAGCTGGCAACCGACCGCCGTACGCAGACGTCCTGGGGGAGCCCGCCGGTTTCATTTGGGACGCACCTTGGTGTCTCACAGAAGAGCCCAAATTCCTACCTGGGGGCACACCAGCATGGAACGTAAGGCTGTTTGCAACTGCGTAGCCTGAGGCCGTTGGAAGGCCGTACAGTCGAGAGCTTTCGAGCGAACAGGGCAGCGCTTCGCCATCGTCGTTGCACGTTCACGGAGCTTAATCAAACGAATGCATTTACTTCCTGTGGCTCAAACGCAACAGAGGAGTCGGAAGGCATACAGTGCCCTCTGACAGTTGTTACAACGAACGTGAGTGCACAGTGTCTCGTGAAATAAATCCCTAGCACTGTTGAAGCATTCCGTTAACGCATGCTTCTTCGCTCCTATGGCACTCCGAGGTGTTACTGACGGGGGACATCTGGACTTCTACTTGAGGCCTGGGGGCGGGGGGGTGGGGGGGTGGGGGGGGGTGCTCACAATTCTTTGGTCGGCGAGCTCCGGAGTGCTCTTGCTGAAGCTCCCAGCAAGGAACTGAGAGCAGCAGGCCTCACACGAGTACACTCAGACGGCTTCCGTCACGAGTAAACTCAGGCCTCTTACGTGAGGCCTTCCGGCAGCAAAGAGAAGGTGGGCGCGAGGAGTGTGCTTCAGGCAGCTTAGGACCCGCCACTGTCTCGTCTACCACGGAGGGGAATAAGGTTTGCCCAGGGTCGCCCAGTTTCAAAGCGGAGCTCACGTAGTTATCCTCAGTGGTTTCTGATTACCTCAAGGAAACCCACGGGAGGAACAGGGCCCTTCCATGGAGGCGCTTTTGGGCACAGGGACCTCTGCGTGGGATCTAGTGGGTAAGTATGGCAGTACCTTAGGTAGGCCTCAGTGACCAAGGCTGTCGTCTGGCTCATGCCTTAGCTGTGTTAAGTGTGGACAACGTGCTGGTCCTCAGGCTGGGCCCACAGCCTAGCTTTCGCTTCTGTGAGAGTGCTGTCCCGAGTCCCCTCCTGGAGCCAGTCGTCAGCACGGTGCCTTTTGGCACTGCAGTTCTCTTTCAGTCAAGGAGGCCGTGCGACTGGCAGAGGGAGCCTGCGCAGCACTGCCTTCGCGAGGCTCTTTGACGACTGGGGCGCTCAACCCGGGCAAGCCGGAGAGCGGTACGTTGCCCTTGCTATGAATGTGAAGCGCTTTCTCCAGGGGCCTGTTTAGGCTAAGGTTCCTCAGAAGCCAGGAGCCGCCGTTCCGGCACGGAGAGAAGTCATCCTGCGAAATTGGCGAACGAGCTCCTATCCCGTGTGCCCCCAGGAGCGTCGCGGGGTTGAGGCACTCCGTGGTGGAGTATGGCCTCATGGAAACCACCGCACACCCAACTCCCCCGGCGTGAAACACTGGAACTTACCTTGAGGCCTGAGGTCACCTTTCGTTCGGCCGGAGCTGAACCTGGGGTGCCGTGGGAGGAGTTCCTAGAAAGGGATTGCCCGCACGGTTTTCGCTTTGAGAGAACACGCAGCCTCGGCCCACGACGACAATCCTGCCGTGCGGAGACGTCGGGCCGCTAGTGCTGTTCAGGCAGCTTTGAAGCCAAGCGCAAGGCGCCTCCAAACGGGGAGAAAGCGTACTCTCCCCTCCGCGTCCCACGTTCAAGCTGAATGACGCAGCATGTTTCTCGGAAGGCTCTGCCGAGCTATCTAGTACAAGGGAGAGAGTGCCTGCCTCCGCTGAGAAAGGTTTCGACGTGGGGATTGCTGGACGTGAGGAAGAGCGTTCCCCAGGCCGTGCAAAGTTGAGGCTTTGGTGGTTCTGGATGGTCCCAAGGGCCCAGAATTGTCCCTGGGAAAGCCGTCCTCTTTTTCCTTCTCCGGCTGGAAGTAAACAGCTGGCAACCGACCGCCGTACGCAGACGTCCTGGGGGAGCCCGCCGGTTTCATTTGGGACGCACCTTGGTGTCTCACAGAAGAGCCCAAATTCCTACCTGGGGGCACACCAGCATGGAACGTAAGGCTGTTTGCAACTGCGTAGCCTGAGGCCGTTGGAAGGCCGTACAGTCGAGAGCTTTCGAGCGAACAGGGCAGCGCTTCGCCATCGTCGTTGCACGTTCACGGAGCTTAATCAAACGAATGCATTTACTTCCTGTGGCTCAAACGCAACAGAGGAGTCGGAAGGCATACAGTGCCCTCTGACAGTTGTTACAACGAACGTGAGTGCACAGTGTCTCGTGAAATAAATCCCTAGCACTGTTGAAGCATTCCGTTAACGCATGCTTCTTCGCTCCTATGGCACTCCGAGGTGTTACTGACGGGGGACATCTGGACTTTTACTTGAGGCCTGGGGGCGGGGGGGTGGGGGGGTGGGGGGGGGTGCTCACAATTCTTTGGTCGGCGAGCTCCGGAGTGCTCTTGCTGAAGCTCCCAGCAAGGAACTGAGAGCAGCAGGCCTCACACGAGTACACTCAGACGGCTTCCGTCACGAGTAAACTCAGGCCTCTTACGTGAGGCCTTCCGGCAGCAAAGAGAAGGTGGGCGCGAGGAGTGTGCTTCAGGCAGCTTAGGACCCGCCACTGTCTCGTCTACCACGGAGGGGAATAAGGTTTGCCCAGGGTCGCCCAGTTTCAAAGCGGAGCTCACGTAGTTATCCTCAGTGGTTTCTGATTACCTCAAGGAAACCCACGGGAGGAACAGGGCCCTTCCATGGAGGCGCTTTTGGGCACAGGGACCTCTGCGTGGGATCTAGTGGGTAAGTATGGCAGTACCTTAGGTAGGCCTCAGTGACCAAGGCTGTCGTCTGGCTCATGCCTTAGCTGTGTTAAGTGTGGACAACGTGCTGGTCCTCAGGCTGGGCCCACAGCCTAGCTTTCGCTTCTGTGAGAGTGCTGTCCCGAGTCCCCTCCTGGAGCCAGTCGTCAGCACGGTGCCTTTTGGCACTGCAGTTCTCTTTCAGTCAAGGAGGCCGTGCGACTGGCAGAGGGAGCCTGCGCAGCACTGCCTTCGCGAGGCTCTTTGACGACTGGGGCGCTCAACCCGGGCAAGCCGGAGAGCGGTACGTTGCCCTTGCTATGAATGTGAAGCGCTTTCTCCAGGGGCCTGTTTAGGCTAAGGTTCCTCAGAAGCCAGGAGCCGCCGTTCCGGCACGGAGAGAAGTCATCCTGCGAAATTGGCGAACGAGCTCCTATCCCGTGTGCCCCCAGGAGCGTCGCGGGGTTGAGGCACTCCGTGGTGGAGTATGGCCTCATGGAAACCACCGCACACCCAACTCCCCCGGCGTGAAACACTGGAACTTACCTTGAGGCCTGAGGTCACCTTTCGTTCGGCCGGAGCTGAACCTGGGGTGCCGTGGGAGGAGTTCCTAGAAAGGGATTGCCCGCACGGTTTTCGCTTTGAGAGAACACGCAGCCTCGGCCCACGACGACAATCCTGCCGTGCAGAGACGCCGGGCCGCTAGTGCTGTTCAGGCAGCTTTGAAGCCAAGCGCAAGGCGCCTCCAAACGGGGAGAAAGCGTACTCTCCCCTCGGCGTCCCACGTTCAAGCTGAATGACGCAGCATGTTTCTCGGAAGGCTCTGCCGAGCTATCTAGTACAAGGGAGAGAGTGCCTGCCTCCGCTGAGAAAGGTTTCGACGTGGGGATTGCTGGACGTGAGGAAGAGCGTTCCCCAGGCCGTGCAAAGTTGAGGCTTTGGTGGTTCTGGATGGTCCCAAGGGCCCAGAATTGTCCCTGGGAAAGCCGTCCTCTTTTTCCTTCTCCGGCTGGAAGTAAACAGCTGGCAACCGACCGCCGTACGCAGACGTCCTGGGGGAGCCCGCCGGTTTCATTTGGGACGCACCTTGGTGTCTCACAGAAGAGCCCAAATTCCTACCTGGGGGCACACCAGCATGGAACGTAAGGCTGTTTGCAACTGCGTAGCCTGAGGCCGTTGGAAGGCCGTACAGTCGAGAGCTTTCGAGCGAACAGGGCAGCGCTTCGCCATCGTCGTTGCACGTTCACGGAGCTTAATCAAACGAATGCATTTACTTCCTGTGGCTCAAACGCAACAGAGGAGTCGGAAGGCATACAGTGCCCTCTGACAGTTGTTACAACGAACGTGAGTGCACAGTGTCTCGTGAAATAAATCCCTAGCACTGTTGAAGCATTCCGTTAACGCATGCTTCTTCGCTCCTATGGCACTCCGAGGTGTTACTGACGGGGGACATCTGGACTTCTACTTGAGGCCTGGGGGCGGGGGGGTGGGGGGGTGGGGGGGGGGTGCTCACAATTCTTTGGTCGGCGAGCTCCGGAGTGCTCTTGCTGAAGCTCCCAGCAAGGAACTGAGAGCAGCAGGCCTCACACGAGTACACTCAGACGGCTTCCGTCACGAGTAAACTCAGGCCTCTTACGTGAGGCCTTCCGGCAGCAAAGAGAAGGTGGGCGCGAGGAGTGTGCTTCAGGCAGCTTAGGACCCGCCACTGTCTCGTCTACCACGGAGGGGAATAAGGTTTGCCCAGGGTCGCCCAGTTTCAAAGCGGAGCTCACGTAGTTATCCTCAGTGGTTTCTGATTACCTCAAGGAAACCCACGGGAGGAACAGGGCCCTTCCATGGAGGCGCTTTTGGGCACAGGGACCTCTGCGTGGGATCTAGTGGGTAAGTATGGCAGTACCTTAGGTAGGCCTCAGTGACCAAGGCTGTCGTCTGGCTCATGCCTTAGCTGTGTTAAGTGTGGACAACGTGCTGGTCCTCAGGCTGGGCCCACAGCCTAGCTTTCGCTTCTGTGAGAGTGCTGTCCCGAGTCCCCTCCTGGAGCCAGTCGTCAGCACGGTGCCTTTTGGCACTGCAGTTCTCTTTCAGTCAAGGAGGCCGTGCGACTGGCAGAGGGAGCCTGCGCAGCACTGCCTTCGCGAGGCTCTTTGACGACTGGGGCGCTCAACCCGGGCAAGCCGGAGAGCGGTACGTTGCCCTTGCTATGAATGTGAAGCGCTTTCTCCAGGGGCCTGTTTAGGCTAAGGTTCCTCAGAAGCCAGGAGCCGCCGTTCCGGCACGGAGAGAAGTCATCCTGCGAAATTGGCGAACGAGCTCCTATCCCGTGTGCCCCCAGGAGCGTCGCGGGGTTGAGGCACTCCGTGGTGGAGTATGGCCTCATGGAAACCACCGCACACCCAACTCCCCCGGCGTGAAACACTGGAACTTACCTTGAGGCCTGAGGTCACCTTTCGTTCGGCCGGAGCTGAACCTGGGGTGCCGTGGGAGGAGTTCCTAGAAAGGGATTGCCCGCACGGTTTTCGCTTTGAGAGAACACGCAGCCTCGGCCCACGACGACAATCCTGCCGTGCGGAGACGTCGGGCCGCTAGTGCTGTTCAGGCAGCTTTGAAGCCAAGCGCAAGGCGCCTCCAAACGGGGAGAAAGCGTACTCTCCCCTCCGCGTCCCACGTTCAAGCTGAATGACGCAGCATGTTTCTCGGAAGGCTCTGCCGAGCTATCTAGTACAAGGGAGAGAGTGCCTGCCTCCGCTGAGAAAGGTTTCGACGTGGGGATTGCTGGACGTGAGGAAGAGCGTTCCCCAGGCCGTGCAAAGTTGAGGCTTTGGTGGTTCTGGATGGTCCCAAGGGCCCAGAATTGTCCCTGGGAAAGCCGTCCTCTTTTTCCTTCTCCGGCTGGAAGTAAACAGCTGGCAACCGACCGCCGTACGCAGACGTCCTGGGGGAGCCCGCCGGTTTCATTTGGGACGCACCTTGGTGTCTCACAGAAGAGCCCAAATTCCTACCTGGGGGCACACCAGCATGGAACGTAAGGCTGTTTGCAACTGCGTAGCCTGAGGCCGTTGGAAGGCCGTACAGTCGAGAGCTTTCGAGCGAACAGGGCAGCGCTTCGCCATCGTCGTTGCACGTTCACGGAGCTTAATCAAACGAATGCATTTACTTCCTGTGGCTCAAACGCAACAGAGGAGTCGGAAGGCATACAGTGCCCTCTGACAGTTGTTACAACGAACGTGAGTGCACAGTGTCTCGTGAAATAAATCCCTAGCACTGTTGAAGCATTCCGTTAACGCATGCTTCTTCGCTCCTATGGCACTCCGAGGTGTTACTGACGGGGGACATCTGGACTTCTACTTGAGGCCTGGGGGCGGGGGGGTGGGGGGGTGGGGGGGGGGTGCTCACAATTCTTTGGTCGGCGAGCTCCGGAGTGCTCTTGCTGAAGCTCCCAGCAAGGAACTGAGAGCAGCAGGCCTCACACGAGTACACTCAGACGGCTTCCGTCACGAGTAAACTCAGGCCTCTTACGTGAGGCCTTCCGGCAGCAAAGAGAAGGTGGGCGCGAGGAGTGTGCTTCAGGCAGCTTAGGACCCGCCACTGTCTCGTCTACCACGGAGGGGAATAAGGTTTGCCCAGGGTCGCCCAGTTTCAAAGCGGAGCTCACGTAGTTATCCTCAGTGGTTTCTGATTACCTCAAGGAAACCCACGGGAGGAACAGGGCCCTTCCATGGAGGCGCTTTTGGGCACAGGGACCTCTGCGTGGGATCTAGTGGGTAAGTATGGCAGTACCTTAGGTAGGCCTCAGTGACCAAGGCTGTCGTCTGGCTCATGCCTTAGCTGTGTTAAGTGTGGACAACGTGCTGGTCCTCAGGCTGGGCCCACAGCCTAGCTTTCGCTTCTGTGAGAGTGCTGTCCCGAGTCCCCTCCTGGAGCCAGTCGTCAGCACGGTGCCTTTTGGCACTGCAGTTCTCTTTCAGTCAAGGAGGCCGTGCGACTGGCAGAGGGAGCCTGCGCAGCACTGCCTTCGCGAGGCTCTTTGACGACTGGGGCGCTCAACCCGGGCAAGCCGGAGAGCGGTACGTTGCCCTTGCTATGAATGTGAAGCGCTTTCTCCAGGGGCCTGTTTAGGCTAAGGTTCCTCAGAAGCCAGGAGCCGCCGTTCCGGCACGGAGAGAAGTCATCCTGCGAAATTGGCGAACGAGCTCCTATCCCGTGTGCCCCCAGGAGCGTCGCGGGGTTGAGGCACTCCGTGGTGGAGTATGGCCTCATGGAAACCACTGCACACCCAACTCCCCCGGCGTGAAACACTGGAACTTACCTTGAGGCCTGAGGTCACCTTTCGTTCGGCCGGAGCTGAACCTGGGGTGCCGTGGGAGGAGTTCCTAGAAAGGGATTGCCCGCACGGTTTTCGCTTTGAGAGAACACGCAGCCTCGGCCCACGACGACAATCCTGCCGTGCGGAGACGTCGGGCCGCTAGTGCTGTTCAGGCAGCTTTGAAGCCAAGCGCAAGGCGCCTCCAAACGGGGAGAAAGCGTACTCTCCCCTCCGCGTCCCACGTTCAAGCTGAATGACGCAGCATGTTTCTCGGAAGGCTCTGCCGAGCTATCTAGTACAAGGGAGAGAGTGCCTGCCTCCGCTGAGAAAGGTTTCGACGTGGGGATTGCTGGACGTGAGGAAGAGCGTTCCCCAGGCCGTGCAAAGTTGAGGCTTTGGTGGTTCTGGATGGTCCCAAGGGCCCAGAATTGTCCCTGGGAAAGCCGTCCTCTTTTTCCTTCTCCGGCTGGAAGTAAACAGCTGGCAACCGACCGCCGTACGCAGACGTCCTGGGGGAGCCCGCCGGTTTCATTTGGGACGCACCTTGGTGTCTCACAGAAGAGCCCAAATTCCTACCTGGGGGCACACCAGCATGGAACGTAAGGCTGTTTGCAACTGCGTAGCCTGAGGCCGTTGGAAGGCCGTACAGTCGAGAGCTTTCGAGCGAACAGGGCAGCGCTTCGCCATCGTCGTTGCACGTTCACGGAGCTTAATCAAACGAATGCATTTACTTCCTGTGGCTCAAACGCAACAGAGGAGTCGGAAGGCATACAGTGCCCTCTGACAGTTGTTACAACGAACGTGAGTGCACAGTGTCTCGTGAAATAAATCCCTAGCACTGTTGAAGCATTCCGTTAACGCATGCTTCTTCGCTCCTATGGCACTCCGAGGTGTTACTGACGGGGGACATCTGGACTTCTACTTGAGGCCTGGGGGCGGGGGGGTGGGGGGGTGGGGGGGGGGTGCTCACAATTCTTTGGTCGGCGAGCTCCGGAGTGCTCTTGCTGAAGCTCCCAGCAAGGAACTGAGAGCAGCAGGCCTCACACGAGTACACTCAGACGGCTTCCGTCACGAGTAAACTCAGGCCTCTTACGTGAGGCCTTCCGGCAGCAAAGAGAAGGTGGGCGCGAGGAGTGTGCTTCAGGCAGCTTAGGACCCGCCACTGTCTCGTCTACCACGGAGGGGAATAAGGTTTGCCCAGGGTCGCCCAGTTTCAAAGCGGAGCTCACGTAGTTATCCTCAGTGGTTTCTGATTACCTCAAGGAAACCCACGGGAGGAACAGGGCCCTTCCATGGAGGCGCTTTTGGGCACAGGGACCTCTGCGTGGGATCTAGTGGGTAAGTATGGCAGTACCTTAGGTAGGCCTCAGTGACCAAGGCTGTCGTCTGGCTCATGCCTTAGCTGTGTTAAGTGTGGACAACGTGCTGGTCCTCAGGCTGGGCCCACAGCCTAGCTTTCGCTTCTGTGAGAGTGCTGTCCCGAGTCCCCTCCTGGAGCCAGTCGTCAGCACGGTGCCTTTTGGCACTGCAGTTGTCTTTCAGTCAAGGAGGCCGTGCGACTGGCAGAGGGAGCCTGCGCAGCACTGCCTTCGCGAGGCTCTTTGACGACTGGGGCGCTCAACCCGGGCAAGCCGGAGAGCGGTACGTTGCCCTTGCTATGAATGTGAAGCGCTTTCTCCAGGGGCCTGTTTAGGCTAAGGTTCCTCAGAAGCCAGGAGCCGCCGTTCCGGCACGGAGAGAAGTCATCCTGCGAAATTGGCGAACGAGCTCCTATCCCGTGTGCCCCCAGGAGCGTCGCGGGGTTGAGGCACTCCGTGGTGGAGTATGGCCTCATGGAAACCACTGCACACCCAACTCCCCCGGCGTGAAACACTGGAACTTACCTTGAGGCCTGAGGTCACCTTTCGTTCGGCCGGAGCTGAACCTGGGGTGCCGTGGGAGGAGTTCCTAGAAAGGGATTGCCCGCACGGTTTTCGCTTTGAGAGAACACGCAGCCTCGGCCCACGACGACAATCCTGCCGTGCGGAGACGTCGGGCCGCTAGTGCTGTTCAGGCAGCTTTGAAGCCAAGCGCAAGGCGCCTCCAAACGGGGAGAAAGCGTACTCTCCCCTCCGCGTCCCACGTTCAAGCTGAATGACGCAGCATGTTTCTCGGAAGGCTCTGCCGAGCTATCTAGTACAAGGGAGAGAGTGCCTGCCTCCGCTGAGAAAGGTTTCGACGTGGGGATTGCTGGACGTGAGGAAGAGCGTTCCCCAGGCCGTGCAAAGTTGAGGCTTTGGTGGTTCTGGATGGTCCCAAGGGCCCAGAATTGTCCCTGGGAAAGCCGTCCTCTTTTTCCTTCTCCGGCTGGAAGTAAACAGCTGGCAACCGACCGCCGTACGCAGACGTCCTGGGGGAGCCCGCCGGTTTCATTTGGGACGCACCTTGGTGTCTCACAGAAGAGCCCAAATTCCTACCTGGGGGCACACCAGCATGGAACGTAAGGCTGTTTGCAACTGCGTAGCCTGAGGCCGTTGGAAGGCCGTACAGTCGAGAGCTTTCGAGCGAACAGGGCAGCGCTTCGCCATCGTCGTTGCACGTTCACGGAGCTTAATCAAACGAATGCATTTACTTCCTGTGGCTCAAACGCAACAGAGGAGTCGGAAGGCATACAGTGCCCTCTGACAGTTGTTACAACGAACGTGAGTGCACAGTGTCTCGTGAACTAAATCCCTAGCACTGTTGAAGCATTCCGTTAACGCATGCTTCTTCGCTCCTATGGCACTCCGAGGTGTTACTGACGGGGGACATCTGGACTTCTACTTGAGGCCTGGGGGCGGGGGGGTGGGGGGGTGGGGGGGGGGTGCTCACAATTCTTTGGTCGGCGAGCTCCGGAGTGCTCTTGCTGAAGCTCCCAGCAAGGAACTGAGAGCAGCAGGCCTCACACGAGTACACTCAGACGGCTTCCGTCACGAGTAAACTCAGGCCTCTTACGTGAGGCCTTCCGGCAGCAAAGAGAAGGTGGGCGCGAGGAGTGTGCTTCAGGCAGCTTAGGACCCGCCACTGTCTCGTCTACCACGGAGGGGAATAAGGTTTGCCCAGGGTCGCCCAGTTTCAAAGCGGAGCTCACGTAGTTATCCTCAGTGGTTTCTGATTACCTCAAGGAAACCCACGGGAGGAACAGGGCCCTTCCATGGAGGCGCTTTTGGGCACAGGGACCTCTGCGTGGGATCTAGTGGGTAAGTATGGCAGTACCTTAGGTAGGCCTCAGTGACCAAGGCTGTCGTCTGGCTCATGCCTTAGCTGTGTTAAGTGTGGACAACGTGCTGGTCCTCAGGCTGGGCCCACAGCCTAGCTTTCGCTTCTGTGAGAGTGCTGTCCCGAGTCCCCTCCTGGAGCCAGTCGTCAGCACGGTGCCTTTTGGCACTGCAGTTCTCTTTCAGTCAAGGAGGCCGTGCGACTGGCAGAGGGAGCCTGCGCAGCACTGCCTTCGCGAGGCTCTTTGACGACTGGGGCGCTCAACCCGGGCAAGCCGGAGAGCGGTACGTTGCCCTTGCTATGAATGTGAAGCGCTTTCTCCAGGGGCCTGTTTAGGCTAAGGTTCCTCAGAAGCCAGGAGCCGCCGTTCCGGCACGGAGAGAAGACATCCTGCGAAATTGGCGAACGAGCTCCTATCCCGTGTGCCCCCAGGAGCGTCGCGGGGTTGAGGCACTCCGTGGTGGAGTATGGCCTCATGGAAACCACTGCACACCCAACTCCCCCGGCGTGAAACACTGGAACTTACCTTGAGGCCTGAGGTCACCTTTCGTTCGGCCGGAGCTGAACCTGGGGTGCCGTGGGAGGAGTTCCTAGAAAGGGATTGCCCGCACGGTTTTCGCTTTGAGAGAACACGCAGCCTCGGCCCACGACGACAATCCTGCCGTGCGGAGACGTCGGGCCGCTAGTGCTGTTCAGGCAGCTTTGAAGCCAAGCGCAAGGCGCCTCCAAACGGGGAGAAAGCGTACTCTCCCCTCCGCGTCCCACGTTCAAGCTGAATGACGCAGCATGTTTCTCGGAAGGCTCTGCCGAGCTATCTAGTACAAGGGAGAGAGTGCCTGCCTCCGCTGAGAAAGGTTTCGACGTGGGGATTGCTGGACGTGAGGAAGAGCGTTCCCCAGGCCGTGCAAAGTTGAGGCTTTGGTGGTTCTGGATGGTCCCAAGGGCCCAGAATTGTCCCTGGGAAAGCCGTCCTCTTTTTCCTTCTCCGGCTGGAAGTAAACAGCTGGCAACCGACCGCCGTACGCAGACGTCCTGGGGGAGCCCGCCGGTTTCATTTGGGACGCACCTTGGTGTCTCACAGAAGAGCCCAAATTCCTACCTGGGGGCACACCAGCATGGAACGTAAGGCTGTTTGCAACTGCGTAGCCTGAGGCCGTTGGAAGGCCGTACAGTCGAGAGCTTTCGAGCGAACAGGGCAGCGCTTCGCCATCGTCGTTGCACGTTCACGGAGCTTAATCAAACGAATGCATTTACTTCCTGTGGCTCAAACGCAACAGAGGAGTCGGAAGGCATACAGTGCCCTCTGACAGTTGTTACAACGAACGTGAGTGCACAGTGTCTCGTGAAATAAATCCCTAGCACTGTTGAAGCATTCCGTTAACGCATGCTTCTTCGCTCCTATGGCACTCCGAGGTGTTACTGACGGGGGACATCTGGACTTCTACTTGAGGCCTGGGGGCGGGGGGGGTGGGGGGTGGGGGGGGGGGTGCTCACAATTCTTTGGTCGGCGAGCTCCGGAGTGCTCTTGCTGAAGCTCCCAGCAAGGAACTGAGAGCAGCAGGCCTCACACGAGTACACTCAGACGGCTTCCGTCACGAGTAAACTCAGGCCTCTTACGTGAGGCCTTCCGGCAGCAAAGAGAAGGTGGGCGCGAGGAGTGTGCTTCAGGCAGCTTAGGACCCGCCACTGTCTCGTCTACCACGGAGGGGAATAAGGTTTGCCCAGGGTCGCCCAGTTTCAAAGCGGAGCTCACGTAGTTATCCTCAGTGGTTTCTGATTACCTCAAGGAAACCCACGGGAGGAACAGGGCCCTTCCATGGAGGCGCTTTTGGGCACAGGGACCTCTGCGTGGGATCTAGTGGGTAAGTATGGCAGTACCTTAGGTAGGCCTCAGTGACCAAGGCTGTCGTCTGGCTCATGCCTTAGCTGTGTTAAGTGTGGACAACGTGCTGGTCCTCAGGCTGGGCCCACAGCCTAGCTTTCGCTTCTGTGAGAGTGCTGTCCCGAGTCCCCTCCTGGAGCCAGTCGTCAGCACGGTGCCTTTTGGCACTGCAGTTGTCTTTCAGTCAAGGAGGCCGTGCGACTGGCAGAGGGAGCCTGCGCAGCACTGCCTTCGCGAGGCTCTTTGACGACTGGGGCGCTCAACCCGGGCAAGCCGGAGAGCGGTACGTTGCCCTTGCTATGAATGTGAAGCGCTTTCTCCAGGGGCCTGTTTAGGCTAAGGTTCCTCAGAAGCCAGGAGCCGCCGTTCCGGCACGGAGAGAAGTCATCCTGCGAAATTGGCGAACGAGCTCCTATCCCGTGTGCCCCCAGGAGCGTCGCGGGGTTGAGGCACTCCGTGGTGGAGTATGGCCTCATGGAAACCACTGCACACCCAACTCCCCCGGCGTGAAACACTGGAACTTACCTTGAGGCCTGAGGTCACCTTTCGTTCGGCCGGAGCTGAACCTGGGGTGCCGTGGGAGGAGTTCCTAGAAAGGGATTGCCCGCACGGTTTTCGCTTTGAGAGAACACGCAGCCTCGGCCCACGACGACAATCCTGCCGTGCGGAGACGTCGGGCCGCTAGTGCTGTTCAGGCAGCTTTGAAGCCAAGCGCAAGGCGCCTCCAAACGGGGAGAAAGCGTACTCTCCCCTCCGCGTCCCACGTTCAAGCTGAATGACGCAGCATGTTTCTCGGAAGGCTCTGCCGAGCTATCTAGTACAAGGGAGAGAGTGCCTGCCTCCGCTGAGAAAGGTTTCGACGTGGGGATTGCTGGACGTGAGGAAGAGCGTTCCCCAGGCCGTGCAAAGTTGAGGCTTTGGTGGTTCTGGATGGTCCCAAGGGCCCAGAATTGTCCCTGGGAAAGCCGTCCTCTTTTTCCTTCTCCGGCTGGAAGTAAACAGCTGGCAACCGACCGCCGTACGCAGACGTCCTGGGGGAGCCCGCCGGTTTCATTTGGGACGCACCTTGGTGTCTCACAGAAGAGCCCAAATTCCTACCTGGGGGCACACCAGCATGGAACGTAAGGCTGTTTGCAACTGCGTAGCCTGAGGCCGTTGGAAGGCCGTACAGTCGAGAGCTTTCGAGCGAACAGGGCAGCGCTTCGCCATCGTCGTTGCACGTTCACGGAGCTTAATCAAACGAATGCATTTACTTCCTGTGGCTCAAACGCAACAGAGGAGTCGGAAGGCATACAGTGCCCTCTGACAGTTGTTACAACGAACGTGAGTGCACAGTGTCTCGTGAAATAAATCCCTAGCACTGTTGAAGCATTCCGTTAACGCATGCTTCTTCGCTCCTATGGCACTCCGAGGTGTTACTGACGGGGGACATCTGGACTTTTACTTGAGGCCTGGGGGCGGGGGGGTGGGGGGGTGGGGGGGGTGCTCACAATTCTTTGGTCGGCGAGCTCCGGAGTGCTCTTGCTGAAGCTCCCAGCAAGGAACTGAGAGCAGCAGGCCTCACACGAGTACACTCAGACGGCTTCCGTCACGAGTAAACTCAGGCCTCTTACGTGAGGCCTTCCGGCAGCAAAGAGAAGGTGGGCGCGAGGAGTGTGCTTCAGGCAGCTTAGGACCCGCCACTGTCTCGTCTACCACGGAGGGGAATAAGGTTTGCCCAGGGTAGCGGAGCTCACGTAGTTATCCTCAGTGGTTTCTGATTACCTCAAGGAAACCCACGGGAGGAACAGGGCCCTTCCATGGAGGCCCTTTTGGGCACAGGGACCTCTGCGTGGGATCTAGTGGGTAAGTATGGCAGTACCTTAGGTAGGCCTCAGTGACCAAGGCTGTCGTCTGGCTCATGCCTTAGCTGTGTTAAGTGTGGACAACGTGCTGGTCCTCAGGCTGGGCCCACAGCCTAGCTTTCGCTTCTGTGAGAGTGCTGTCCCGAGTCCCCTCCTGGAGCCAGTCGTCAGCACGGTGCCTTTTGGCACTGCAGTTGTCTTTCAGTCAAGGAGGCCGTGCGACTGGCAGAGGGAGCCTGCGCAGCACTGCCTTCGCGAGGCTCTTTGACGACTGGGGCGCTCAACCCGGGCAAGCCGGAGAGCGGTACGTTGCCCTTGCTATGAATGTGAAGCGCTTTCTCCAGGGGCCTGTTTAGGCTAAGGTTCCTCAGAAGCCAGGAGCCGCCGTTCCGGCACGGAGAGAAGTCATCCTGCGAAATTGGCGAACGAGCTCCTATCCTGTGTGCCCCCAGGAGCGTCGCGGGGTTGAGGCACTCCGCGGTGGAGTATGGCCTCATGGAAACCACTGCACACCCAACTCCCCCGGCGTGAAACACTGGAACTTACCTTGAGGCCTGAGGTCACCTTTCGTTCGGCCGGAGCTGAACCTGGGGTGCCGTGGGAGGAGTTCCTAGAAAGGGATTGCCCGCACGGTTTTCGCTTTGCGAGAACACGCAGCCTCGGCCCACGACGACAATCCTGCCGTGCAGAGACGTCGGGCCGCTAGTGCTGTTCAGGCAGCTTTGAAGCCAAGCGCAAGGCGCCTCCAAACGGGGAGAAAGCGTACTCTCCCCTCGGCGTCCCACGTTCAAGCTGAATGACGCAGCATGTTTCTCGGAAGGCTCTGCCGAGCTATCTAGTACAAGGGAGAGAGTGCCTGCCTCCGCTGAGAAAGGTTTCGACGTGGGGATTGCTGGACGTGAGGAAGAGCGTTCCCCAGGCCGTGCAAAGTTGAGGCTTTGGTGGTTCTGGATGGTCCCAAGGGCCCAGAATTGTCCCTGGGAAAGCCGTCCTCTTTTTCCTTCTCCGGCTGGAAGTAAACAGCTGGCAACCGACCGCCGTACGCAGACGTCCTGGGGGAGCCCGCCGGTTTCATTTGGGACGCACACTGGTGTCTCACAGAAGAGCCCAAATTCCTACCTGGGGGCACACCAGCATGGAATGTAAGGCTGTTTGCAACTGCGTAGCCTGAGGCCGTTGGAAGGCCGTACAGTCGAGAGCTTTCGAGCGAACAGGGCAGCGCTTCGCCATCGTCGTTGCACGTTCACGGAGCTTAATCAAACGAATGCATTTACTTCCTGTGGCTCAAACGCAACAGAGGAGTCGGAAGGCATACAGTGCCCTCTGACAGTTGTTACAACGAACGTGAGTGCACAGTGTCTCGTGAACTAAATCCCTAGCACTGTTGAAGCATTCCGTTAACGCATGCTTCTTCGCTCCTATGGCACTCCGAGGTGTTACTGACGGGGGACATCTGGACTTTTACTTGAGGCCTGGGGGCGGGGGGGGTGGGGGGGGTGGGTGGGGGGGGGGGCTCACAATTCTTTGGTCGGCGAGCTCCGGAGTGCTCTTGCTGAAGCTCCCAGCAAGGAACTGAGAGCGGCAGGCCTCACACGAGTACACTCAGACGGCTTCCGTCACGAGTAAACTCAGGCCTCTTATGTGAGGCCTTTCCGGCAGCAAAGAGAAGGTGGGCGCGAGGAGTGTGCTTCAGGCAGCTTAGGACCCGCCACTGTCTCGTCTACCACGGAGGGGAATAAGGTTTGCCCAGGGTCGCCCAGTTTCAAAGCGGAGCTCACGTAGTTATCCTCAGTGGTTTCTGATTACCTCAAGGAAACCCACGGGAGGAACAGGGCCCTTCCATGGAGGCCCTTTTGGGCACAGGGACCTCTGCGTGGGATCTAGTGGGTAAGTATGGCAGTACCTTAGGTAGGCCTCAGTGACCAAGGCTGTCGTCTGGCTCATGCCTTAGCTGTGTTAAGTGTGGACAACGTGCTGGTCCTCAGGCTGGGCCCACAGCCTAGCTTTCGCTTCTGTGAGAGTGCTGTCCCGAGTCCCCTCCTGGAGCCAGTCGTCAGCACGGTGCCTTTTGGCACTGCAGTTGTCTTTCAGTCAAGGAGGCCGTGCGACTGGCAGAGGGAGCCTGCGCAGCACTGCCTTCGCGAGGCTCTTTGACGACTGGGGCGCTCAACCCGGGCAAGCCGGAGAGCGGTACGTTGCCCTTGCTATGAATGTGAAGCGCTTTCTCCAGGGCCCTGTTTAGGCTAAGGTCCCTCAGAAGCCAGGAGCCGCCGTTCCGGCACGGAGAGAAGTCATCCTGCGAAATTGGCGAACGAGCTCCTATCCTGTGTGCCCCCAGGAGCGTCGCGGGGTTGAGGCACTCCGCGGTGGAGTATGGCCTCATGGAAACCACCGCACACCCAACTCCCCCGGCGTGAAACACTGGAACTTACCTTGAGGCCTGAGGTCACCTTTCGTTCGGCCGGAGCTGAACCTGGGGTGCCGTGGGAGGAGTTCCTAGAAAGGGATTGCCCGCACGGTTTTCGCTTTGCGAGAACACGCAGCCTCGGCCCACGACGACAATCCTGCCGTGCAGAGACGTCGGGCCGCTAGTGCTGTTCAGGCAGCTTTGAAGCCAAGCGCAAGGCGCCTCCAAACGGGGAGAAAGCGTACTCTCCCCTCGGCGTCCCACGTTCAAGCTGAATGACGCAGCATGTTTCTCGGAAGGCTCTGCCGAGCTATCTAGTACAAGGGAGAGAGTGCCTGCCTCCGCTGAGAAAGGTTTCGACGTGGGGATTGCTGGACGTGAGGAAGAGCGTTCCCCAGGCCGTGCAAAGTTGAGGCTTTGGTGGTTCTGGATGGTCCCAAGGGCCCAGAATTGTCCCTGGGAAAGCCGTCCTCTTTTTCCTTCTCCGGCTGGAAGTAAACAGCTGGCAACCGACCGCCGTACGCAGACGTCCTGGGGGAGCCCGCCGGTTTCATTTGGGACGCACACTGGTGTCTCACAGAAGAGCCCAAATTCCTACCTGGGGGCACACCAGCATGGAATGTAAGGCTGTTTGCAACTGCGTAGCCTGAGGCCGTTGGAAGGCCGTACAGTCGAGAGCTTTCGAGCGAACAGGGCAGCGCTTCGCCATCGTCGTTGCACGTTCACGGAGCTTAATCAAACGAATGCATTTACTTCCTGTGGCTCAAACGCAACAGAGGAGTCGGAAGGCATACAGTGCCCTCTGACAGTTGTTACAACGAGCGTGAGTGCACAGTGTCTCGTGAACTAAATCCCTAGCACTGTTGAAGCATTCCGTTAACGCATGCTTCTTCGCTCCTATGGCACTCCGAGGTGTTACTGACGGGGGACATCTGGACTTTTACTTGAGGCCTGGGGGCGGGGGGGTGGGGGGGTGGGTGGGTGGGGGGGCTCACAATTCTTTGGTCGGCGAGCTCCGGAGTGCTCTTGCTGAAGCTCCCAGCAAGGAACTGAGAGCGGCAGGCCTCACACGAGTACACTCAGACGGCTTCCGTCACGAGTAAACTCAGGCCTCTTATGTGAGGCCTTTCCGGCAGCAAAGAGAAGGTGGGCGCGAGGAGTGTGCTTCAGGCAGCTTAGGACCCGCCACTGTCTCGTCTACCACGGAGGGGAATAAGGTTTGCCCAGGGTCGCCCAGTTTCAAAGCGGAGCTCACGTAGTTATCCTCAGTGGTTTCTGATTACCTCAAGGAAACCCACGGGAGGAACAGGGCCCTTCCATGGAGGCCCTTTTGGGCACAGGGACCTCTGCGTGGGATCTAGTGGGTAAGTATGGCAGTACCTTAGGTAGGCCTCAGTGACCAAGGCTGTCGTCTGGCTCATGCCTTAGCTGTGTTAAGTGTGGACAACGTGCTGGTCCTCAGGCTGGGCCCACAGCCTAGCTTTCGCTTCTGTGAGAGTGCTGTCCCGAGTCCCCTCCTGGAGCCAGTCGTCAGCACGGTGCCTTTTGGCACTGCAGTTGTCTTTCAGTCAAGGAGGCCGTGCGACTGGCAGAGGGAGCCTGCGCAGCACTGCCTTCGCGAGGCTCTTTGACGACTGGGGCGCTCAACCCGGGCAAGCCGGAGAGCGGTACGTTGCCCTTGCTATGAATGTGAAGCGCTTTCTCCAGGGGCCTGTTTAGGCTAAGGTTCCTCAGAAGCCAGGAGCCGCCGTTCCGGCACGGAGAGAAGTCATCCTGCGAAATTGGCGAACGAGCTCCTATCCTGTGTGCCCCCAGGAGCGTCGCGGGGTTGAGGCACTCCGCGGTGGAGTATGGCCTCATGGAAACCACCGCACACCCAACTCCCCCGGCGTGAAACACTGGAACTTACCTTGAGGCCTGAGGTCACCTTTCGTTCGGCCGGAGCTGAACCTGGGGTGCCGTGGGAGGAGTTCCTAGAAAGGGATTGCCCGCACGGTTTTCGCTTTGCGAGAACACGCAGCCTCGGCCCACGACGACAATCCTGCCGTGCAGAGACGTCGGGCCGCTAGTGCTGTTCAGGCAGCTTTGAAGCCAAGCGCAAGGCGCCTCCAAACGGGGAGAAAGCGTACTCTCCCCTCGGCGTCCCACGTTCAAGCTGAATGACGCAGCATGTTTCTCGGAAGGCTCTGCCGAGCTATCTAGTACAAGGGAGAGAGTGCCTGCCTCCGCTGAGAAAGGTTTCGACGTGGGGATTGCTGGACGTGAGGAAGAGCGTTCCCCAGGCCGTGCAAAGTTGAGGCTTTGGTGGTTCTGGATGGTCCCAAGGGCCCAGAATTGTCCCTGGGAAAGCCGTCCTCTTTTTCCTTCTCCGGCTGGAAGTAAACAGCTGGCAACCGACCGCCGTACGCAGACGTCCTGGGGGAGCCCGCCGGTTTCATTTGGGACGCACACTGGTGTCTCACAGAAGAGCCCAAATTCCTACCTGGGGGCACACCAGCATGGAATGTAAGGCTGTTTGCAACTGCGTAGCCTGAGGCCGTTGGAAGGCCGTACAGTCGAGAGCTTTCGAGCGAACAGGGCAGCGCTTCGCCATCGTCGTTGCACGTTCACGGAGCTTAATCAAACGAATGCATTTACTTCCTGTGGCTCAAACGCAACAGAGGAGTCGGAAGGCATACAGTGCCCTCTGACAGTTGTTACAACGAACGTGAGTGCACAGTGTCTCGTGAACTAAATCCCTAGCACTGTTGAAGCATTCCGTTAACGCATGCTTCTTCGCTCCTATGGCACTCCGAGGTGTTACTGACGGGGGACATCTGGACTTTTACTTGAGGCCTGGGGGCGGGGGGGTGGGGGGGGTGGGTGGGGGGGGGGCTCACAATTCTTTGGTCGGCGAGCTCCGGAGTGCTCTTGCTGAAGCTCCCAGCAAGGAACTGAGAGCGGCAGGCCTCACACGAGTACACTCAGACGGCTTCCGTCACGAGTAAACTCAGGCCTCTTATGTGAGGCCTTTCCGGCAGCAAAGAGAAGGTGGGCGCGAGGAGTGTGCTTCAGGCAGCTTAGGACCCGCCACTGCCTCGTCTACCACGGAGGGGAATAAGGTTTGCCCAGGGTCGCCCAGTTTCAAAGCGGAGCTCACGTAGTTATCCTCAGTGGTTTCTGATTACCTCAAGGAAACCCACGGGAGGAACAGGGCCCTTCCATGGAGGCCCTTTTGGGCACAGGGACCTCTGCGTGGGATCTAGTGGGTAAGTATGGCAGTACCTTAGGTAGGCCTCAGTGACCAAGGCTGTCGTCTGGCTCATGCCTTAGCTGTGTTAAGTGTGGACAACGTGCTGGTCCTCAGGCTGGGCCCACAGCCTAGCTTTCGCTTCTGTGAGAGTGCTGTCCCGAGTCCCCTCCTGGAGCCAGTCGTCAGCACGGTGCCTTTTGGCACTGCAGTTGTCTTTCAGTCAAGGAGGCCGTGCGACTGGCAGAGGGAGCCTGCGCAGCACTGCCTTCGCGAGGCTCTTTGACGACTGGGGCGCTCAACCCGGGCAAGCCGGAGAGCGGTACGTTGCCCTTGCTATGAATGTGAAGCGCTTTCTCCAGGGGCCTGTTTAGGCTAAGGTTCCTCAGAAGCCAGGAGCCGCCGTTCCGGCACGGAGAGAAGTCATCCTGCGAAATTGGCGAACGAGCTCCTATCCTGTGTGCCCCCAGGAGCGTCGCGGGGTTGAGGCACTCCGCGGTGGAGTATGGCCTCATGGAAACCACTGCACACCCAACTCCCCCGGCGTGAAACACTGGAACTTACCTTGAGGCCTGAGGTCACCTTTCGTTCGGCCGGAGCTGAACCTGGGGTGCCGTGGGAGGAGTTCCTAGAAAGGGATTGCCCGCACGGTTTTCGCTTTGCGAGAACACGCAGCCTCGGCCCACGACGACAATCCTGCCGTGCAGAGACGTCGGGCCGCTAGTGCTGTTCAGGCAGCTTTGAAGCCAAGCGCAAGGCGCCTCCAAACGGGGAGAAAGCGTACTCTCCCCTCGGCGTCCCACGTTCAAGCTGAATGACGCAGCATGTTTCTCGGAAGGCTCTGCCGAGCTATCTAGTACAAGGGAGAGAGTGCCTGCCTCCGCTGAGAAAGGTTTCGACGTGGGGATTGCTGGACGTGAGGAAGAGCGTTCCCCAGGCCGTGCAAAGTTGAGGCTTTGGTGGTTCTGGATGGTCCCAAGGGCCCAGAATTGTCCCTGGGAAAGCCGTCCTCTTTTTCCTTCTCCGGCTGGAAGTAAACAGCTGGCAACCGACCGCCGTACGCAGACGTCCTGGGGGAGCCCGCCGGTTTCATTTGGGACGCACACTGGTGTCTCACAGAAGAGCCCAAATTCCTACCTGGGGGCACACCAGCATGGAATGTAAGGCTGTTTGCAACTGCGTAGCCTGAGGCCGTTGGAAGGCCGTACAGTCGAGAGCTTTCGAGCGAACAGGGCAGCGCTTCGCCATCGTCGTTGCACGTTCACGGAGCTTAATCAAACGAATGCATTTACTTCCTGTGGCTCAAACGCAACAGAGGAGTCGGAAGGCATACAGTGCCCTCTGACAGTTGTTACAACGAACGTGAGTGCACAGTGTCTCGTGAACTAAATCCCTAGCACTGTTGAAGCATTCCGTTAACGCATGCTTCTTCGCTCCTATGGCACTCCGAGGTGTTACTGACGGGGGACATCTGGACTTTTACTTGAGGCCTGGGGGCGGGGGGGTGGGGGGGTGGGTGGGGGGGGGGCTCACAATTCTTTGGTCGGCGAGCTCCGGAGTGCTCTTGCTGAAGCTCCCAGCAAGGAACTGAGAGCGGCAGGCCTCACACGAGTACACTCAGACGGCTTCCGTCACGAGTAAACTCAGGCCTCTTACGTGAGGCCTTTCCGGCAGCAAAGAGAAGGTGGGCGCGAGGAGTGTGCTTCAGGCAGCTTAGGACCCGCCACTGCCTCGTCTACCACGGAGGGGAATAAGGTTTGCCCAGGGTCGCCCAGTTTCAAAGCGGAGCTCACGTAGTTATCCTCAGTGGTTTCTGATTACCTCAAGGAAACCCACGGGAGGAACAGGGCCCTTCCATGGAGGCCCTTTTGGGCACAGGGACCTCTGCGTGGGATCTAGTGGGTAAGTATGGCAGTACCTTAGGTAGGCCTCAGTGACCAAGGCTGTCGTCTGGCTCATGCCTTAGCTGTGTTAAGTGTGGACAACGTGCTGGTCCTCAGGCTGGGCCCACAGCCTAGCTTTCGCTTCTGTGAGAGTGCTGTCCCGAGTCCCCTCCTGGAGCCAGTCGTCAGCACGGTGCCTTTTGGCACTGCAGTTGTCTTTCAGTCAAGGAGGCCGTGCGACTGGCAGAGGGAGCCTGCGCAGCACTGCCTTCGCGAGGCTCTTTGACGACTGGGGCGCTCAACCCGGGCAAGCCGGAGAGCGGTACGTTGCCCTTGCTATGAATGTGAAGCGCTTTCTCCAGGGGCCTGTTTAGGCTAAGGTCCCTCAGAAGCCAGGAGCCGCCGTTCCGGCACGGAGAGAAGTCATCCTGCGAAATTGGCGAACGAGCTCCTATCCTGTGTGCCCCCAGGAGCGTCGCGGGGTTGAGGCACTCCGCGGTGGAGTATGGCCTCATGGAAACCACCGCACACCCAACTCCCCCGGCGTGAAACACTGGAACTTACCTTGAGGCCTGAGGTCACCTTTCGTTCGGCCGGAGCTGAACCTGGGGTGCCGTGGGAGGAGTTCCTAGAAAGGGATTGCCCGCACGGTTTTCGCTTTGCGAGAACACGCAGCCTCGGCCCACGACGACAATCCTGCCGTGCAGAGACGTCGGGCCGCTAGTGCTGTTCAGGCAGCTTTGAAGCCAAGCGCAAGGCGCCTCCAAACGGGGAGAAAGCGTACTCTCCCCTCGGCGTCCCACGTTCAAGCTGAATGACGCAGCATGTTTCTCGGAAGGCTCTGCCGAGCTATCTAGTACAAGGGAGAGAGTGCCTGCCTCCGCTGAGAAAGGTTTCGACGTGGGGATTGCTGGACGTGAGGAAGAGCGTTCCCCAGGCCGTGCAAAGTTGAGGCTTTGGTGGTTCTGGATGGTCCCAAGGGCCCAGAATTGTCCCTGGGAAAGCCGTCCTCTTTTTCCTTCTCCGGCTGGAAGTAAACAGCTGGCAACCGACCGCCGTACGCAGACGTCCTGGGGGAGCCCGCCGGTTTCATTTGGGACGCACACTGGTGTCTCACAGAAGAGCCCAAATTCCTACCTGGGGGCACACCAGCATGGAATGTAAGGCTGTTTGCAACTGCGTAGCCTGAGGCCGTTGGAAGGCCGTACAGTCGAGAGCTTTCGAGCGAACAGGGCAGCGCTTCGCCATCGTCGTTGCACGTTCACGGAGCTTAATCAAACGAATGCATTTACTTCCTGTGGCTCAAACGCAACAGAGGAGTCGGAAGGCATACAGTGCCCTCTGACAGTTGTTACAACGAACGTGAGTGCACAGTGTCTCGTGAACTAAATCCCTAGCACTGTTGAAGCATTCCGTTAACGCATGCTTCTTCGCTCCTATGGCACTCCGAGGTGTTACTGACGGGGGACATCTGGACTTTTACTTGAGGCCTGGGGGCGGGGGGGTGGGGGGGTGGGTGGGTGGGGGGGGCTCACAATTCTTTGGTCGGCGAGCTCCGGAGTGCTCTTGCTGAAGCTCCCAGCAAGGAACTGAGAGCGGCAGGCCTCACACGAGTACACTCAGACGGCTTCCGTCACGAGTAAACTCAGGCCTCTTATGTGAGGCCTTTCCGGCAGCAAAGAGAAGGTGGGCGCGAGGAGTGTGCTTCAGGCAGCTTAGGACCCGCCACTGTCTCGTCTACCACGGAGGGGAATAAGGTTTGCCCAGGGTCGCCCAGTTTCAAAGCGGAGCTCACGTAGTTATCCTCAGTGGTTTCTGATTACCTCAAGGAAACCCACGGGAGGAACAGGGCCCTTCCATGGAGGCCCTTTTGGGCACAGGGACCTCTGCGTGGGATCTAGTGGGTAAGTATGGCAGTACCTTAGGTAGGCCTCAGTGACCAAGGCTGTCGTCTGGCTCATGCCTTAGCTGTGTTAAGTGTGGACAACGTGCTGGTCCTCAGGCTGGGCCCACAGCCTAGCTTTCGCTTCTGTGAGAGTGCTGTCCCGAGTCCCCTCCTGGAGCCAGTCGTCAGCACGGTGCCTTTTGGCACTGCAGTTGTCTTTCAGTCAAGGAGGCCGTGCGACTGGCAGAGGGAGCCTGCGCAGCACTGCCTTCGCGAGGCTCTTTGACGACTGGGGCGCTCAACCCGGGCAAGCCGGAGAGCGGTACGTT
This sequence comes from Lagenorhynchus albirostris, assembly GCF_949774975.1. NCBI lineage: Eukaryota > Metazoa > Chordata > Mammalia > Artiodactyla > Delphinidae > Lagenorhynchus > Lagenorhynchus albirostris. The sequence goes on along the minus strand of NC_083113.1, from coordinate 22,557,369 downwards.
GCCCTTGCTATGAATGTGAAGCGCTTTCTCCAGGGGCCTGTTTAGGCTAAGGTTCCTCAGAAGCCAGGAGCCGCCGTTCCGGCACGGAGAGAAGTCATCCTGCGAAATTGGCGAACGAGCTCCTATCCTGTGTGCCCCCAGGAGCGTCGCGGGGTTGAGGCACTCCGCGGTGGAGTATGGCCTCATGGAAACCACCGCACACCCAACTCCCCCGGCGTGAAACACTGGAACTTACCTTGAGGCCTGAGGTCACCTTTCGTTCGGCCGGAGCTGAACCTGGGGTGCCGTGGGAGGAGTTCCTAGAAAGGGATTGCCCGCACGGTTTTCGCTTTGCGAGAACACGCAGCCTCGGCCCACGACGACAATCCTGCCGTGCAGAGACGTCGGGCCGCTAGTGCTGTTCAGGCAGCTTTGAAGCCAAGCGCAAGGCGCCTCCAAACGGGGAGAAAGCGTACTCTCCCCTCGGCGTCCCACGTTCAAGCTGAATGACGCAGCATGTTTCTCGGAAGGCTCTGCCGAGCTATCTAGTACAAGGGAGAGAGTGCCTGCCTCCGCTGAGAAAGGTTTCGACGTGGGGATTGCTGGACGTGAGGAAGAGCGTTCCCCAGGCCGTGCAAAGTTGAGGCTTTGGTGGTTCTGGATGGTCCCAAGGGCCCAGAATTGTCCCTGGGAAAGCCGTCCTCTTTTTCCTTCTCCGGCTGGAAGTAAACAGCTGGCAACCGACCGCCGTACGCAGACGTCCTGGGGGAGCCCGCCGGTTTCATTTGGGACGCACACTGGTGTCTCACAGAAGAGCCCAAATTCCTACCTGGGGGCACACCAGCATGGAATGTAAGGCTGTTTGCAACTGCGTAGCCTGAGGCCGTTGGAAGGCCGTACAGTCGAGAGCTTTCGAGCGAACAGGGCAGCGCTTCGCCATCGTCGTTGCACGTTCACGGAGCTTAATCAAACGAATGCATTTACTTCCTGTGGCTCAAACGCAACAGAGGAGTCGGAAGGCATACAGTGCCCTCTGACAGTTGTTACAACGAACGTGAGTGCACAGTGTCTCGTGAACTAAATCCCTAGCACTGTTGAAGCATTCCGTTAACGCATGCTTCTTCGCTCCTATGGCACTCCGAGGTGTTACTGACGGGGGACATCTGGACTTTTACTTGAGGCCTGGGGGCGGGGGGGTGGGGGGGGTGGGTGGGGGGGGGGCTCACAATTCTTTGGTCGGCGAGCTCCGGAGTGCTCTTGCTGAAGCTCCCAGCAAGGAACTGAGAGCGGCAGGCCTCACACGAGTACACTCAGACGGCTTCCGTCACGAGTAAACTCAGGCCTCTTATGTGAGGCCTTTCCGGCAGCAAAGAGAAGGTGGGCGCGAGGAGTGTGCTTCAGGCAGCTTAGGACCCGCCACTGCCTCGTCTACCACGGAGGGGAATAAGGTTTGCCCAGGGTCGCCCAGTTTCAAAGCGGAGCTCACGTAGTTATCCTCAGTGGTTTCTGATTACCTCAAGGAAACCCACGGGAGGAACAGGGCCCTTCCATGGAGGCCCTTTTGGGCACAGGGACCTCTGCGTGGGATCTAGTGGGTAAGTATGGCAGTACCTTAGGTAGGCCTCAGTGACCAAGGCTGTCGTCTGGCTCATGCCTTAGCTGTGTTAAGTGTGGACAACGTGCTGGTCCTCAGGCTGGGCCCACAGCCTAGCTTTCGCTTCTGTGAGAGTGCTGTCCCGAGTCCCCTCCTGGAGCCAGTCGTCAGCACGGTGCCTTTTGGCACTGCAGTTGTCTTTCAGTCAAGGAGGCCGTGCGACTGGCAGAGGGAGCCTGCGCAGCACTGCCTTCGCGAGGCTCTTTGACGACTGGGGCGCTCAACCCGGGCAAGCCGGAGAGCGGTACGTTGCCCTTGCTATGAATGTGAAGCGCTTTCTCCAGGGGCCTGTTTAGGCTAAGGTTCCTCAGAAGCCAGGAGCCGCCGTTCCGGCACGGAGAGAAGTCATCCTGCGAAATTGGCGAACGAGCTCCTATCCTGTGTGCCCCCAGGAGCGTCGCGGGGTTGAGGCACTCCGCGGTGGAGTATGGCCTCATGGAAACCACTGCACACCCAACTCCCCCGGCGTGAAACACTGGAACTTACCTTGAGGCCTGAGGTCACCTTTCGTTCGGCCGGAGCTGAACCTGGGGTGCCGTGGGAGGAGTTCCTAGAAAGGGATTGCCCGCACGGTTTTCGCTTTGCGAGAACACGCAGCCTCGGCCCACGACGACAATCCTGCCGTGCAGAGACGTCGGGCCGCTAGTGCTGTTCAGGCAGCTTTGAAGCCAAGCGCAAGGCGCCTCCAAACGGGGAGAAAGCGTACTCTCCCCTCGGCGTCCCACGTTCAAGCTGAATGACGCAGCATGTTTCTCGGAAGGCTCTGCCGAGCTATCTAGTACAAGGGAGAGAGTGCCTGCCTCCGCTGAGAAAGGTTTCGACGTGGGGATTGCTGGACGTGAGGAAGAGCGTTCCCCAGGCCGTGCAAAGTTGAGGCTTTGGTGGTTCTGGATGGTCCCAAGGGCCCAGAATTGTCCCTGGGAAAGCCGTCCTCTTTTTCCTTCTCCGGCTGGAAGTAAACAGCTGGCAACCGACCGCCGTACGCAGACGTCCTGGGGGAGCCCGCCGGTTTCATTTGGGACGCACACTGGTGTCTCACAGAAGAGCCCAAATTCCTACCTGGGGGCACACCAGCATGGAATGTAAGGCTGTTTGCAACTGCGTAGCCTGAGGCCGTTGGAAGGCCGTACAGTCGAGAGCTTTCGAGCGAACAGGGCAGCGCTTCGCCATCGTCGTTGCACGTTCACGGAGCTTAATCAAACGAATGCATTTACTTCCTGTGGCTCAAACGCAACAGAGGAGTCGGAAGGCATACAGTGCCCTCTGACAGTTGTTACAACGAACGTGAGTGCACAGTGTCTCGTGAACTAAATCCCTAGCACTGTTGAAGCATTCCGTTAACGCATGCTTCTTCGCTCCTATGGCACTCCGAGGTGTTACTGACGGGGGACATCTGGACTTTTACTTGAGGCCTGGGGGCGGGGGGGTGGGGGGGTGGGTGGGGGGGGGGCTCACAATTCTTTGGTCGGCGAGCTCCGGAGTGCTCTTGCTGAAGCTCCCAGCAAGGAACTGAGAGCGGCAGGCCTCACACGAGTACACTCAGACGGCTTCCGTCACGAGTAAACTCAGGCCTCTTATGTGAGGCCTTTCCGGCAGCAAAGAGAAGGTGGGCGCGAGGAGTGTGCTTCAGGCAGCTTAGGACCCGCCACTGCCTCGTCTACCACGGAGGGGAATAAGGTTTGCCCAGGGTCGCCCAGTTTCAAAGCGGAGCTCACGTAGTTATCCTCAGTGGTTTCTGATTACCTCAAGGAAACCCACGGGAGGAACAGGGCCCTTCCATGGAGGCCCTTTTGGGCACAGGGACCTCTGCGTGGGATCTAGTGGGTAAGTATGGCAGTACCTTAGGTAGGCCTCAGTGACCAAGGCTGTCGTCTGGCTCATGCCTTAGCTGTGTTAAGTGTGGACAACGTGCTGGTCCTCAGGCTGGGCCCACAGCCTAGCTTTCGCTTCTGTGAGAGTGCTGTCCCGAGTCCCCTCCTGGAGCCAGTCGTCAGCACGGTGCCTTTTGGCACTGCAGTTGTCTTTCAGTCAAGGAGGCCGTGCGACTGGCAGAGGGAGCCTGCGCAGCACTGCCTTCGCGAGGCTCTTTGACGACTGGGGCGCTCAACCCGGGCAAGCCGGAGAGCGGTACGTTGCCCTTGCTATGAATGTGAAGCGCTTTCTCCAGGGCCCTGTTTAGGCTAAGGTCCCTCAGAAGCCAGGAGCCGCCGTTCCGGCACGGAGAGAAGTCATCCTGCGAAATTGGCGAACGAGCTCCTATCCTGTGTGCCCCCAGGAGCGTCGCGGGGTTGAGGCACTCCGCGGTGGAGTATGGCCTCATGGAAACCACCGCACACCCAACTCCCCCGGCGTGAAACACTGGAACTTACCTTGAGGCCTGAGGTCACCTTTCGTTCGGCCGGAGCTGAACCTGGGGTGCCGTGGGAGGAGTTCCTAGAAAGGGATTGCCCGCACGGTTTTCGCTTTGCGAGAACACGCAGCCTCGGCCCACGACGACAATCCTGCCGTGCAGAGACGTCGGGCCGCTAGTGCTGTTCAGGCAGCTTTGAAGCCAAGCGCAAGGCGCCTCCAAACGGGGAGAAAGCGTACTCTCCCCTCGGCGTCCCACGTTCAAGCTGAATGACGCAGCATGTTTCTCGGAAGGCTCTGCCGAGCTATCTAGTACAAGGGAGAGAGTGCCTGCCTCCGCTGAGAAAGGTTTCGACGTGGGGATTGCTGGACGTGAGGAAGAGCGTTCCCCAGGCCGTGCAAAGTTGAGGCTTTGGTGGTTCTGGATGGTCCCAAGGGCCCAGAATTGTCCCTGGGAAAGCCGTCCTCTTTTTCCTTCTCCGGCTGGAAGTAAACAGCTGGCAACCGACCGCCGTACGCAGACGTCCTGGGGGAGCCCGCCGGTTTCATTTGGGACGCACACTGGTGTCTCACAGAAGAGCCCAAATTCCTACCTGGGGGCACACCAGCATGGAATGTAAGGCTGTTTGCAACTGCGTAGCCTGAGGCCGTTGGAAGGCCGTACAGTCGAGAGCTTTCGAGCGAACAGGGCAGCGCTTCGCCATCGTCGTTGCACGTTCACGGAGCTTAATCAAACGAATGCATTTACTTCCTGTGGCTCAAACGCAACAGAGGAGTCGGAAGGCATACAGTGCCCTCTGACAGTTGTTACAACGAACGTGAGTGCACAGTGTCTCGTGAACTAAATCCCTAGCACTGTTGAAGCATTCCGTTAACGCATGCTTCTTCGCTCCTATGGCACTCCGAGGTGTTACTGACGGGGGACATCTGGACTTTTACTTGAGGCCTGGGGGCGGGGGGGTGGGGGGGTGGGTGGGGGGGGGGCTCACAATTCTTTGGTCGGCGAGCTCCGGAGTGCTCTTGCTGAAGCTCCCAGCAAGGAACTGAGAGCGGCAGGCCTCACACGAGTACACTCAGACGGCTTCCGTCACGAGTAAACTCAGGCCTCTTATGTGAGGCCTTTCCGGCAGCAAAGAGAAGGTGGGCGCGAGGAGTGTGCTTCAGGCAGCTTAGGACCCGCCACTGCCTCGTCTACCACGGAGGGGAATAAGGTTTGCCCAGGGTCGCCCAGTTTCAAAGCGGAGCTCACGTAGTTATCCTCAGTGGTTTCTGATTACCTCAAGGAAACCCACGGGAGGAACAGGGCCCTTCCATGGAGGCCCTTTTGGGCACAGGGACCTCTGCGTGGGATCTAGTGGGTAAGTATGGCAGTACCTTAGGTAGGCCTCAGTGACCAAGGCTGTCGTCTGGCTCATGCCTTAGCTGTGTTAAGTGTGGACAACGTGCTGGTCCTCAGGCTGGGCCCACAGCCTAGCTTTCGCTTCTGTGAGAGTGCTGTCCCGAGTCCCCTCCTGGAGCCAGTCGTCAGCACGGTGCCTTTTGGCACTGCAGTTGTCTTTCAGTCAAGGAGGCCGTGCGACTGGCAGAGGGAGCCTGCGCAGCACTGCCTTCGCGAGGCTCTTTGACGACTGGGGCGCTCAACCCGGGCAAGCCGGAGAGCGGTACGTTGCCCTTGCTATGAATGTGAAGCGCTTTCTCCAGGGGCCTGTTTAGGCTAAGGTTCCTCAGAAGCCAGGAGCCGCCGTTCCGGCACGGAGAGAAGTCATCCTGCGAAATTGGCGAACGAGCTCCTATCCTGTGTGCCCCCAGGAGCGTCGCGGGGTTGAGGCACTCCGCGGTGGAGTATGGCCTCGTGGAAACCACCGCACACCCAACTCCCCCGGCGTGAAACACTGGAACTTACCTTGAGGCCTGAGGTCACCTTTCGTTCGGCCGGAGCTGAACCTGGGGTGCCGTGGGAGGAGTTCCTAGAAAGGGATTGCCCGCACGGTTTTCGCTTTGCGAGAACACGCAGCCTCGGCCCACGACGACAATCCTGCCGTGCAGAGACGTCGGGCCGCTAGTGCTGTTCAGGCAGCTTTGAAGCCAAGCGCAAGGCGCCTCCAAACGGGGAGAAAGCGTACTCTCCCCTCGGCGTCCCACGTTCAAGCTGAATGACGCAGCATGTTTCTCGGAAGGCTCTGCCGAGCTATCTAGTACAAGGGAGAGAGTGCCTGCCTCCGCTGAGAAAGGTTTCGACGTGGGGATTGCTGGACGTGAGGAAGAGCGTTCCCCAGGCCGTGCAAAGTTGAGGCTTTGGTGGTTCTGGATGGTCCCAAGGGCCCAGAATTGTCCCTGGGAAAGCCGTCCTCTTTTTCCTTCTCCGGCTGGAAGTAAACAGCTGGCAACCGACTGCCGTACGCAGACGTCCTGGGGGAGCCCGCCGGTTTCATTTGGGACGCACACTGGTGTCTCACAGAAGAGCCCAAATTCCTACCTGGGGGCACACCAGCATGGAATGTAAGGCTGTTTGCAACTGCGTAGCCTGAGGCCGTTGGAAGGCCGTACAGTCGAGAGCTTTCGAGCGAACAGGGCAGCGCTTCGCCATCGTCGTTGCACGTTCACGGAGCTTAATCAAACGAATGCATTTACTTCCTGTGGCTCAAACGCAACAGAGGAGTCGGAAGGCATACAGTGCCCTCTGACAGTTGTTACAAGGAGCGTGAGTGCACAGTGTCTCGTGAACTAAATCCCTAGCACTGTTGAAGCATTCCGTTAACGCATGCTTCTTCGCTCCTATGGCACTCCGAGGTGTTACTGACGGGGGACATCTGGACTTTTACTTGAGGCCTGGGGGCGGGGGGGTGGGGGGGTGGGTGGGGGGGGGGGCTCACAATTCTTTGGTCGGCGAGCTCCGGAGTGCTCTTGCTGAAGCTCCCAGCAAGGAACTGAGAGCGGCAGGCCTCACACGAGTACACTCAGACGGCTTCCGTCACGAGTAAACTCAGGCCTCTTATGTGAGGCCTTTCCGGCAGCAAAGAGAAGGTGGGCGCGAGGAGTGTGCTTCAGGCAGCTTAGGACCCGCCACTGTCTCGTCTACCACGGAGGGGAATAAGGTTTGCCCAGGGTCGCCCAGTTTCAAAGCGGAGCTCACGTAGTTATCCTCAGTGGTTTCTGATTACCTCAAGGAAACCCACGGGAGGAACAGGGCCCTTCCATGGAGGCCCTTTTGGGCACAGGGACCTCTGCGTGGGATCTAGTGGGTAAGTATGGCAGTACCTTAGGTAGGCCTCAGTGACCAAGGCTGTCGTCTGGCTCATGCCTTAGCTGTGTTAAGTGTGGACAACGTGCTGGTCCTCAGGCTGGGCCCACAGCCTAGCTTTCGCTTCTGTGAGAGTGCTGTCCCGAGTCCCCTCCTGGAGCCAGTCGTCAGCACGGTGCCTTTTGGCACTGCAGTTGTCTTTCAGTCAAGGAGGCCGTGCGACTGGCAGAGGGAGCCTGCGCAGCACTGCCTTCGCGAGGCTCTTTGACGACTGGGGCGCTCAACCCGGGCAAGCCGGAGAGCGGTACGTTGCCCTTGCTATGAATGTGAAGCGCTTTCTCCAGGGCCCTGTTTAGGCTAAGGTCCCTCAGAAGCCAGGAGCCGCCGTTCCGGCACGGAGAGAAGTCATCCTGCGAAATTGGCGAACGAGCTCCTATCCTGTGTGCCCCCAGGAGCGTCGCGGGGTTGAGGCACTCCGCGGTGGAGTATGGCCTCGTGGAAACCACTGCACACCCAACTCCCCCGGCGTGAAACACTGGAACTTACCTTGAGGCCTGAGGTCACCTTTCGTTCGGCCGGAGCTGAACCTGGGGTGCCGTGGGAGGAGTTCCTAGAAAGGGATTGCCCGCACGGTTTTCGCTTTGCGAGAACACGCAGCCTCGGCCCACGACGACAATCCTGCCGTGCAGAGACGTCGGGCCGCTAGTGCTGTTCAGGCAGCTTTGAAGCCAAGCGCAAGGCGCCTCCAAACGGGGAGAAAGCGTACTCTCCCCTCGGCGTCCCACGTTCAAGCTGAATGACGCAGCATGTTTCTCGGAAGGCTCTGCCGAGCTATCTAGTACAAGGGAGAGAGTGCCTGCCTCCGCTGAGAAAGGTTTCGACGTGGGGATTGCTGGACGTGAGGAAGAGCGTTCCCCAGGCCGTGCAAAGTTGAGGCTTTGGTGGTTCTGGATGGTCCCAAGGGCCCAGAATTGTCCCTGGGAAAGCCGTCCTCTTTTTCCTTCTCCGGCTGGAAGTAAACAGCTGGCAACCGACTGCCGTACGCAGACGTCCTGGGGGAGCCCGCCGGTTTCATTTGGGACGCACACTGGTGTCTCACAGAAGAGCCCAAATTCCTACCTGGGGGCACACCAGCATGGAATGTAAGGCTGTTTGCAACTGCGTAGCCTGAGGCCGTTGGAAGGCCGTACAGTCGAGAGCTTTCGAGCGAACAGGGCAGCGCTTCGCCATCGTCGTTGCACGTTCACGGAGCTTAATCAAACGAATGCATTTACTTCCTGTGGCTCAAACGCAACAGAGGAGTCGGAAGGCATACAGTGCCCTCTGACAGTTGTTACAACGAGCGTGAGTGCACAGTGTCTCGTGAACTAAATCCCTAGCACTGTTGAAGCATTCCGTTAACGCATGCTTCTTCGCTCCTATGGCACTCCGAGGTGTTACTGACGGGGGACATCTGGACTTTTACTTGAGGCCTGGGGGCGGGGGGGTGGGGGGGGTGGGTGGGGGGGGGGGCTCACAATTCTTTGGTCGGCGAGCTCCGGAGTGCTCTTGCTGAAGCTCCCAGCAAGGAACTGAGAGCGGCAGGCCTCACACGAGTACACTCAGACGGCTTCCGTCACGAGTAAACTCAGGCCTCTTATGTGAGGCCTTTCCGGCAGCAAAGAGAAGGTGGGCGCGAGGAGTGTGCTTCAGGCAGCTTAGGACCCGCCACTGTCTCGTCTACCACGGAGGGGAATAAGGTTTGCCCAGGGTCGCCCAGTTTCAAAGCGGAGCTCACGTAGTTATCCTCAGTGGTTTCTGATTACCTCAAGGAAACCCACGGGAGGAACAGGGCCCTTCCATGGAGGCCCTTTTGGGCACAGGGACCTCTGCGTGGGATCTAGTGGGTAAGTATGGCAGTACCTTAGGTAGGCCTCAGTGACCAAGGCTGTCGTCTGGCTCATGCCTTAGCTGTGTTAAGTGTGGACAACGTGCTGGTCCTCAGGCTGGGCCCACAGCCTAGCTTTCGCTTCTGTGAGAGTGCTGTCCCGAGTCCCCTCCTGGAGCCAGTCGTCAGCACGGTGCCTTTTGGCACTGCAGTTGTCTTTCAGTCAAGGAGGCCGTGCGACTGGCAGAGGGAGCCTGCGCAGCACTGCCTTCGCGAGGCTCTTTGACGACTGGGGCGCTCAACCCGGGCAAGCCGGAGAGCGGTACGTTGCCCTTGCTATGAATGTGAAGCGCTTTCTCCAGGGGCCTGTTTAGGCTAAGGTCCCTCAGAAGCCAGGAGCCGCCGTTCCGGCACGGAGAGAAGTCATCCTGCGAAATTGGCGAACGAGCTCCTATCCTGTGTGCCCCCAGGAGCGTCGCGGGGTTGAGGCACTCCGCGGTGGAGTATGGCCTCGTGGAAACCACTGCACACCCAACTCCCCCGGCGTGAAACACTGGAACTTACCTTGAGGCCTGAGGTCACCTTTCGTTCGGCCGGAGCTGAACCTGGGGTGCCGTGGGAGGAGTTCCTAGAAAGGGATTGCCCGCACGGTTTTCGCTTTGCGAGAACACGCAGCCTCGGCCCACGACGACAATCCTGCCGTGCAGAGACGTCGGGCCGCTAGTGCTGTTCAGGCAGCTTTGAAGCCAAGCGCAAGGCGCCTCCAAACGGGGAGAAAGCGTACTCTCCCCTCGGCGTCCCACGTTCAAGCTGAATGACGCAGCATGTTTCTCGGAAGGCTCTGCCGAGCTATCTAGTACAAGGGAGAGAGTGCCTGCCTCCGCTGAGAAAGGTTTCGACGTGGGGATTGCTGGACGTGAGGAAGAGCGTTCCCCAGGCCGTGCAAAGTTGAGGCTTTGGTGGTTCTGGATGGTCCCAAGGGCCCAGAATTGTCCCTGGGAAAGCCGTCCTCTTTTTCCTTCTCCGGCTGGAAGTAAACAGCTGGCAACCGACCGCCGTACGCAGACGTCCTGGGGGAGCCCGCCGGTTTCATTTGGGACGCACACTGGTGTCTCACAGAAGAGCCCAAATTCCTACCTGGGGGCACACCAGCATGGAATGTAAGGCTGTTTGCAACTGCGTAGCCTGAGGCCGTTGGAAGGCCGTACAGTCGAGAGCTTTCGAGCGAACAGGGCAGCGCTTCGCCATCGTCGTTGCACGTTCACGGAGCTTAATCAAACGAATGCATTTACTTCCTGTGGCTCAAACGCAACAGAGGAGTCGGAAGGCATACAGTGCCCTCTGACAGTTGTTACAAGGAGCGTGAGTGCACAGTGTCTCGTGAACTAAATCCCTAGCACTGTTGAAGCATTCCGTTAACGCATGCTTCTTCGCTCCTATGGCACTCCGAGGTGTTACTGACGGGGGACATCTGGACTTTTACTTGAGGCCTGGGGGCGGGGGGGTGGGGGGGTGGGTGGGGGGGGGGGCTCACAATTCTTTGGTCGGCGAGCTCCGGAGTGCTCTTGCTGAAGCTCCCAGCAAGGAACTGAGAGCGGCAGGCCTCACACGAGTACACTCAGACGGCTTCCGTCACGAGTAAACTCAGGCCTCTTATGTGAGGCCTTTCCGGCAGCAAAGAGAAGGTGGGCGCGAGGAGTGTGCTTCAGGCAGCTTAGGACCCGCCACTGTCTCGTCTACCACGGAGGGGAATAAGGTTTGCCCAGGGTCGCCCAGTTTCAAAGCGGAGCTCACGTAGTTATCCTCAGTGGTTTCTGATTACCTCAAGGAAACCCACGGGAGGAACAGGGCCCTTCCATGGAGGCCCTTTTGGGCACAGGGACCTCTGCGTGGGATCTAGTGGGTAAGTATGGCAGTACCTTAGGTAGGCCTCAGTGACCAAGGCTGTCGTCTGGCTCATGCCTTAGCTGTGTTAAGTGTGGACAACGTGCTGGTCCTCAGGCTGGGCCCACAGCCTAGCTTTCGCTTCTGTGAGAGTGCTGTCCCGAGTCCCCTCCTGGAGCCAGTCGTCAGCACGGTGCCTTTTGGCACTGCAGTTGTCTTTCAGTCAAGGAGGCCGTGCGACTGGCAGAGGGAGCCTGCGCAGCACTGCCTTCGCGAGGCTCTTTGACGACTGGGGCGCTCAACCCGGGCAAGCCGGAGAGCGGTACGTTGCCCTTGCTATGAATGTGAAGCGCTTTCTCCAGGGCCCTGTTTAGGCTAAGGTCCCTCAGAAGCCAGGAGCCGCCGTTCCGGCACGGAGAGAAGTCATCCTGCGAAATTGGCGAACGAGCTCCTATCCTGTGTGCCCCCAGGAGCGTCGCGGGGTTGAGGCACTCCGCGGTGGAGTATGGCCTCGTGGAAACCACTGCACACCCAACTCCCCCGGCGTGAAACACTGGAACTTACCTTGAGGCCTGAGGTCACCTTTCGTTCGGCCGGAGCTGAACCTGGGGTGCCGTGGGAGGAGTTCCTAGAAAGGGATTGCCCGCACGGTTTTCGCTTTGCGAGAACACGCAGCCTCGGCCCACGACGACAATCCTGCCGTGCAGAGACGTCGGGCCGCTAGTGCTGTTCAGGCAGCTTTGAAGCCAAGCGCAAGGCGCCTCCAAACGGGGAGAAAGCGTACTCTCCCCTCGGCGTCCCACGTTCAAGCTGAATGACGCAGCATGTTTCTCGGAAGGCTCTGCCGAGCTATCTAGTACAAGGGAGAGAGTGCCTGCCTCCGCTGAGAAAGGTTTCGACGTGGGGATTGCTGGACGTGAGGAAGAGCGTTCCCCAGGCCGTGCAAAGTTGAGGCTTTGGTGGTTCTGGATGGTCCCAAGGGCCCAGAATTGTCCCTGGGAAAGCCGTCCTCTTTTTCCTTCTCCGGCTGGAAGTAAACAGCTGGCAACCGACTGCCGTACGCAGACGTCCTGGGGGAGCCCGCCGGTTTCATTTGGGACGCACACTGGTGTCTCACAGAAGAGCCCAAATTCCTACCTGGGGGCACACCAGCATGGAATGTAAGGCTGTTTGCAACTGCGTAGCCTGAGGCCGTTGGAAGGCCGTACAGTCGAGAGCTTTCGAGCGAACAGGGCAGCGCTTCGCCATCGTCGTTGCACGTTCACGGAGCTTAATCAAACGAATGCATTTACTTCCTGTGGCTCAAACGCAACAGAGGAGTCGGAAGGCATACAGTGCCCTCTGACAGTTGTTACAACGAGCGTGAGTGCACAGTGTCTCGTGAACTAAATCCCTAGCACTGTTGAAGCATTCCGTTAACGCATGCTTCTTCGCTCCTATGGCACTCCGAGGTGTTACTGACGGGGGACATCTGGACTTTTACTTGAGGCCTGGGGGCGGGGGGGTGGGGGGGTGGGTGGGGGGGGGGGCTCACAATTCTTTGGTCGGCGAGCTCCGGAGTGCTCTTGCTGAAGCTCCCAGCAAGGAACTGAGAGCGGCAGGCCTCACACGAGTACACTCAGACGGCTTCCGTCACGAGTAAACTCAGGCCTCTTATGTGAGGCCTTTCCGGCAGCAAAGAGAAGGTGGGCGCGAGGAGTGTGCTTCAGGCAGCTTAGGACCCGCCACTGTCTCGTCTACCACGGAGGGGAATAAGGTTTGCCCAGGGTCGCCCAGTTTCAAAGCGGAGCTCACGTAGTTATCCTCAGTGGTTTCTGATTACCTCAAGGAAACCCACGGGAGGAACAGGGCCCTTCCATGGAGGCCCTTTTGGGCACAGGGACCTCTGCGTGGGATCTAGTGGGTAAGTATGGCAGTACCTTAGGTAGGCCTCAGTGACCAAGGCTGTCGTCTGGCTCATGCCTTAGCTGTGTTAAGTGTGGACAACGTGCTGGTCCTCAGGCTGGGCCCACAGCCTAGCTTTCGCTTCTGTGAGAGTGCTGTCCCGAGTCCCCTCCTGGAGCCAGTCGTCAGCACGGTGCCTTTTGGCACTGCAGTTGTCTTTCAGTCAAGGAGGCCGTGCGACTGGCAGAGGGAGCCTGCGCAGCACTGCCTTCGCGAGGCTCTTTGACGACTGGGGCGCTCAACCCGGGCAAGCCGGAGAGCGGTACGTTGCCCTTGCTATGAATGTGAAGCGCTTTCTCCAGGGGCCTGTTTAGGCTAAGGTCCCTCAGAAGCCAGGAGCCGCCGTTCCGGCACGGAGAGAAGTCATCCTGCGAAATTGGCGAACGAGCTCCTATCCTGTGTGCCCCCAGGAGCGTCGCGGGGTTGAGGCACTCCGCGGTGGAGTATGGCCTCGTGGAAACCACTGCACACCCAACTCCCCCGGCGTGAAACACTGGAACTTACCTTGAGGCCTGAGGTCACCTTTCGTTCGGCCGGAGCTGAACCTGGGGTGCCGTGGGAGGAGTTCCTAGAAAGGGATTGCCCGCACGGTTTTCGCTTTGCGAGAACACGCAGCCTCGGCCCACGACGACAATCCTGCCGTGCAGAGACGTCGGGCCGCTAGTGCTGTTCAGGCAGCTTTGAAGCCAAGCGCAAGGCGCCTCCAAACGGGGAGAAAGCGTACTCTCCCCTCGGCGTCCCACGTTCAAGCTGAATGACGCAGCATGTTTCTCGGAAGGCTCTGCCGAGCTATCTAGTACAAGGGAGAGAGTGCCTGCCTCCGCTGAGAAAGGTTTCGACGTGGGGATTGCTGGACGTGAGGAAGAGCGTTCCCCAGGCCGTGCAAAGTTGAGGCTTTGGTGGTTCTGGATGGTCCCAAGGGCCCAGAATTGTCCCTGGGAAAGCCGTCCTCTTTTTCCTTCTCCGGCTGGAAGTAAACAGCTGGCAACCGACCGCCGTACGCAGACGTCCTGGGGGAGCCCGCCGGTTTCATTTGGGACGCACACTGGTGTCTCACAGAAGAGCCCAAATTCCTACCTGGGGGCACACCAGCATGGAATGTAAGGCTGTTTGCAACTGCGTAGCCTGAGGCCGTTGGAAGGCCGTACAGTCGAGAGCTTTCGAGCGAACAGGGCAGCGCTTCGCCATCGTCGTTGCACGTTCACGGAGCTTAATCAAACGAATGCATTTACTTCCTGTGGCTCAAACGCAACAGAGGAGTCGGAAGGCATACAGTGCCCTCTGACAGTTGTTACAACGAGCGTGAGTGCACAGTGTCTCGTGAACTAAATCCCTAGCACTGTTGAAGCATTCCGTTAACGCATGCTTCTTCGCTCCTATGGCACTCCGAGGTGTTACTGACGGGGGACATCTGGACTTTTACTTGAGGCCTGGGGGCGGGGGGGTGGGGGGGTGGGTGGGGGGGGGGCTCACAATTCTTTGGTCGGCGAGCTCCGGAGTGCTCTTGCTGAAGCTCCCAGCAAGGAACTGAGAGCGGCAGGCCTCACACGAGTACACTCAGACGGCTTCCGTCACGAGTAAACTCAGGCCTCTTATGTGAGGCCTTTCCGGCAGCAAAGAGAAGGTGGGCGCGAGGAGTGTGCTTCAGGCAGCTTAGGACCCGCCACTGTCTCGTCTACCACGGAGGGGAATAAGGTTTGCCCAGGGTCGCCCAGTTTCAAAGCGGAGCTCACGTAGTTATCCTCAGTGGTTTCTGATTACCTCAAGGAAACCCACGGGAGGAACAGGGCCCTTCCATGGAGGCCCTTTTGGGCACAGGGACCTCTGCGTGGGATCTAGTGGGTAAGTATGGCAGTACCTTAGGTAGGCCTCAGTGACCAAGGCTGTCGTCTGGCTCATGCCTTAGCTGTGTTAAGTGTGGACAACGTGCTGGTCCTCAGGCTGGGCCCACAGCCTAGCTTTCGCTTCTGTGAGAGTGCTGTCCCGAGTCCCCTCCTGGAGCCAGTCGTCAGCACGGTGCCTTTTGGCACTGCAGTTGTCTTTCAGTCAAGGAGGCCGTGCGACTGGCAGAGGGAGCCTGCGCAGCACTGCCTTCGCGAGGCTCTTTGACGACTGGGGCGCTCAACCCGGGCAAGCCGGAGAGCGGTACGTTGCCCTTGCTATGAATGTGAAGCGCTTTCTCCAGGGGCCTGTTTAGGCTAAGGTCCCTCAGAAGCCAGGAGCCGCCGTTCCGGCACGGAGAGAAGTCATCCTGCGAAATTGGCGAACGAGCTCCTATCCTGTGTGCCCCCAGGAGCGTCGCGGGGTTGAGGCACTCCGCGGTGGAGTATGGCCTCGTGGAAACCACTGCACACCCAACTCCCCCGGCGTGAAACACTGGAACTTACCTTGAGGCCTGAGGTCACCTTTCGTTCGGCCGGAGCTGAACCTGGGGTGCCGTGGGAGGAGTTCCTAGAAAGGGATTGCCCGCACGGTTTTCGCTTTGCGAGAACACGCAGCCTCGGCCCACGACGACAATCCTGCCGTGCAGAGACGTCGGGCCGCTAGTGCTGTTCAGGCAGCTTTGAAGCCAAGCGCAAGGCGCCTCCAAACGGGGAGAAAGCGTACTCTCCCCTCGGCGTCCCACGTTCAAGCTGAATGACGCAGCATGTTTCTCGGAAGGCTCTGCCGAGCTATCTAGTACAAGGGAGAGAGTGCCTGCCTCCGCTGAGAAAGGTTTCGACGTGGGGATTGCTGGACGTGAGGAAGAGCGTTCCCCAGGCCGTGCAAAGTTGAGGCTTTGGTGGTTCTGGATGGTCCCAAGGGCCCAGAATTGTCCCTGGGAAAGCCGTCCTCTTTTTCCTTCTCCGGCTGGAAGTAAACAGCTGGCAACCGACCGCCGTACGCAGACGTCCTGGGGGAGCCCGCCGGTTTCATTTGGGACGCACACTGGTGTCTCACAGAAGAGCCCAAATTCCTACCTGGGGGCACACCAGCATGGAATGTAAGGCTGTTTGCAACTGCGTAGCCTGAGGCCGTTGGAAGGCCGTACAGTCGAGAGCTTTCGAGCGAACAGGGCAGCGCTTCGCCATCGTCGTTGCACGTTCACGGAGCTTAATCAAACGAATGCATTTACTTCCTGTGGCTCAAACGCAACAGAGGAGTCGGAAGGCATACAGTGCCCTCTGACAGTTGTTACAACGAACGTGAGTGCACAGTGTCTCGTGAACTAAATCCCTAGCACTGTTGAAGCATTCCGTTAACGCATGCTTCTTCGCTCCTATGGCACTCCGAGGTGTTACTGACGGGGGACATCTGGACTTTTACTTGAGGCCTGGGGGCGGGGGGGTGGGGGGGTGGGTGGGGGGGGGGGCTCACAATTCTTTGGTCGGCGAGCTCCGGAGTGCTCTTGCTGAAGCTCCCAGCAAGGAACTGAGAGCGGCAGGCCTCACACGAGTACACTCAGACGGCTTCCGTCACGAGTAAACTCAGGCCTCTTATGTGAGGCCTTTCCGGCAGCAAAGAGAAGGTGGGCGCGAGGAGTGTGCTTCAGGCAGCTTAGGACCCGCCACTGCCTCGTCTACCACGGAGGGGAATAAGGTTTGCCCAGGGTCGCCCAGTTTCAAAGCGGAGCTCACGTAGTTATCCTCAGTGGTTTCTGATTACCTCAAGGAAACCCACGGGAGGAACAGGGCCCTTCCATGGAGGCCCTTTTGGGCACAGGGACCTCTGCGTGGGATCTAGTGGGTAAGTATGGCAGTACCTTAGGTAGGCCTCAGTGACCAAGGCTGTCGTCTGGCTCATGCCTTAGCTGTGTTAAGTGTGGACAACGTGCTGGTCCTCAGGCTGGGCCCACAGCCTAGCTTTCGCTTCTGTGAGAGTGCTGTCCCGAGTCCCCTCCTGGAGCCAGTCGTCAGCACGGTGCCTTTTGGCACTGCAGTTGTCTTTCAGTCAAGGAGGCCGTGCGACTGGCAGAGGGAGCCTGCGCAGCACTGCCTTCGCGAGGCTCTTTGACGACTGGGGCGCTCAACCCGGGCAAGCCGGAGAGCGGTACGTTGCCCTTGCTATGAATGTGAAGCGCTTTCTCCAGGGGCCTGTTTAGGCTAAGGTTCCTCAGAAGCCAGGAGCCGCCGTTCCGGCACGGAGAGAAGTCATCCTGCGAAATTGGCGAACGAGCTCCTATCCTGTGTGCCCCCAGGAGCGTCGCGGGGTTGAGGCACTCCGCGGTGGAGTATGGCCTCGTGGAAACCACCGCACACCCAACTCCCCCGGCGTGAAACACTGGAACTTACCTTGAGGCCTGAGGTCACCTTTCGTTCGGCCGGAGCTGAACCTGGGGTGCCGTGGGAGGAGTTCCTAGAAAGGGATTGCCCGCACGGTTTTCGCTTTGCGAGAACACGCAGCCTCGGCCCACGACGACAATCCTGCCGTGCAGAGACGTCGGGCCGCTAGTGCTGTTCAGGCAGCTTTGAAGCCAAGCGCAAGGCGCCTCCAAACGGGGAGAAAGCGTACTCTCCCCTCGGCGTCCCACGTTCAAGCTGAATGACGCAGCATGTTTCTCGGAAGGCTCTGCCGAGCTATCTAGTACAAGGGAGAGAGTGCCTGCCTCCGCTGAGAAAGGTTTCGACGTGGGGATTGCTGGACGTGAGGAAGAGCGTTCCCCAGGCCGTGCAAAGTTGAGGCTTTGGTGGTTCTGGATGGTCCCAAGGGCCCAGAATTGTCCCTGGGAAAGCCGTCCTCTTTTTCCTTCTCCGGCTGGAAGTAAACAGCTGGCAACCGACTGCCGTACGCAGACGTCCTGGGGGAGCCCGCCGGTTTCATTTGGGACGCACACTGGTGTCTCACAGAAGAGCCCAAATTCCTACCTGGGGGCACACCAGCATGGAATGTAAGGCTGTTTGCAACTGCGTAGCCTGAGGCCGTTGGAAGGCCGTACAGTCGAGAGCTTTCGAGCGAACAGGGCAGCGCTTCGCCATCGTCGTTGCACGTTCACGGAGCTTAATCAAACGAATGCATTTACTTCCTGTGGCTCAAACGCAACAGAGGAGTCGGAAGGCATACAGTGCCCTCTGACAGTTGTTACAACGAGCGTGAGTGCACAGTGTCTCGTGAACTAAATCCCTAGCACTGTTGAAGCATTCCGTTAACGCATGCTTCTTCGCTCCTATGGCACTCCGAGGTGTTACTGACGGGGGACATCTGGACTTTTACTTGAGGCCTGGGGGCGGGGGGGTGGGGGGGTGGGTGGGGCGGGGCTCACAATTCTTTGGTCGGCGAGCTCCGGAGTGCTCTTGCTGAAGCTCCCAGCAAGGAACTGAGAGCGGCAGGCCTCACACGAGTACACTCAGACGGCTTCCGTCACGAGTAAACTCAGGCCTCTTATGTGAGGCCTTTCCGGCAGCAAAGAGAAGGTGGGCGCGAGGAGTGTGCTTCAGGCAGCTTAGGACCCGCCACTGTCTCGTCTACCACGGAGGGGAATAAGGTTTGCCCAGGGTCGCCCAGTTTCAAAGCGGAGCTCACGTAGTTATCCTCAGTGGTTTCTGATTACCTCAAGGAAACCCACGGGAGGAACAGGGCCCTTCCATGGAGGCCCTTTTGGGCACAGGGACCTCTGCGTGGGATCTAGTGGGTAAGTATGGCAGTACCTTAGGTAGGCCTCAGTGACCAAGGCTGTCGTCTGGCTCATGCCTTAGCTGTGTTAAGTGTGGACAACGTGCTGGTCCTCAGGCTGGGCCCACAGCCTAGCTTTCGCTTCTGTGAGAGTGCTGTCCCGAGTCCCCTCCTGGAGCCAGTCGTCAGCACGGTGCCTGTTGGCACTGCAGTTGTCTTTCAGTCAAGGAGGCCGTGCGACTGGCAGAGGGAGCCTGCGCAGCACTGCCTTCGCGAGGCTCTTTGACGACTGGGGCGCTCAACCCGGGCAAGCCGGAGAGCGGTACGTTGCCCTTGCTATGAATGTGAAGCGCTTTCTCCAGGGCCCTGTGTAGGCTAAGGTCCCTCAGAAGCCAGGAGCCGCCGTTCCGGCACGGAGAGAAGTCATCCTGCGAAATTGGCGAACGAGCTCCTATCCTGTGTGCCCCCAGGAGCGTCGCGGGGTTGAGGCACTCCGCGGTGGAGTATGGCCTCATGGAAACCACCGCACACCCAACTCCCCCGGCGTGAAACACTGGAACTTACCTTGAGGCCTGAGGTCACCTTTCGTTCGGCCGGAGCTGAACCTGGGGTGCCGTGGGAGGAGTTCCTAGAAAGGGATTGCCCGCACGGTTTTCGCTTTGCGAGAACACGCAGCCTCGGCCCACGACGACAATCCTGCCGTGCAGAGACGTCGGGCCGCTAGTGCTGTTCAGGCAGCTTTGAAGCCAAGCGCAAGGCGCCTCCAAACGGGGAGAAAGCGTACTCTCCCCTCGGCGTCCCACGTTCAAGCTGAATGACGCAGCATGTTTCTCGGAAGGCTCTGCCGAGCTATCTAGTACAAGGGAGAGAGTGCCTGCCTCCGCTGAGAAAGGTTTCGACGTGGGGATTGCTGGACGTGAGGAAGAGCGTTCCCCAGGCCGTGCAAAGTTGAGGCTTTGGTGGTTCTGGATGGTCCCAAGGGCCCAGAATTGTCCCTGGGAAAGCCGTCCTCTTTTTCCTTCTCCGGCTGGAAGTAAACAGCTGGCAACCGACTGCCGTACGCAGACGTCCTGGGGGAGCCCGCCGGTTTCATTTGGGACGCACACTGGTGTCTCACAGAAGAGCCCAAATTCCTACCTGGGGGCACACCAGCATGGAATGTAAGGCTGTTTGCAACTGCGTAGCCTGAGGCCGTTGGAAGGCCGTACAGTCGAGAGCTTTCGAGCGAACAGGGCAGCGCTTCGCCATCGTCGTTGCACGTTCACGGAGCTTAATCAAACGAATGCATTTACTTCCTGTGGCTCAAACGCAACAGAGGAGTCGGAAGGCATACAGTGCCCTCTGACAGTTGTTACAACGAGCGTGAGTGCACAGTGTCTCGTGAACTAAATCCCTAGCACTGTTGAAGCATTCCGTTAACGCATGCTTCTTCGCTCCTATGGCACTCCGAGGTGTTACTGACGGGGGACATCTGGACTTTTACTTGAGGCCTGGGGGCGGGGGGGTGGGGGGGTGGGTGGGGGGGGGCTCACAATTCTTTGGTCGGCGAGCTCCGGAGTGCTCTTGCTGAAGCTCCCAGCAAGGAACTGAGAGCGGCAGGCCTCACACGAGTACACTCAGACGGCTTCCGTCACGAGTAAACTCAGGCCTCTTATGTGAGGCCTTTCCGGCAGCAAAGAGAAGGTGGGCGCGAGGAGTGTGCTTCAGGCAGCTTAGGACCCGCCACTGTCTCGTCTACCACGGAGGGGAATAAGGTTTGCCCAGGGTCGCCCAGTTTCAAAGCGGAGCTCACGTAGTTATCCTCAGTGGTTTCTGATTACCTCAAGGAAACCCACGGGAGGAACAGGGCCCTTCCATGGAGGCCCTTTTGGGCACAGGGACCTCTGCGTGGGATCTAGTGGGTAAGTATGGCAGTACCTTAGGTAGGCCTCAGTGACCAAGGCTGTCGTCTGGCTCATGCCTTAGCTGTGTTAAGTGTGGACAACGTGCTGGTCCTCAGGCTGGGCCCACAGCCTAGCTTTCGCTTCTGTGAGAGTGCTGTCCCGAGTCCCCTCCTGGAGCCAGTCGTCAGCACGGTGCCTGTTGGCACTGCAGTTGTCTTTCAGTCAAGGAGGCCGTGCGACTGGCAGAGGGAGCCTGCGCAGCACTGCCTTCGCGAGGCTCTTTGACGACTGGGGCGCTCAACCCGGGCAAGCCGGAGAGCGGTACGTTGCCCTTGCTATGAATGTGAAGCGCTTTCTCCAGGGCCCTGTGTAGGCTAAGGTCCCTCAGAAGCCAGGAGCCGCCGTTCCGGCACGGAGAGAAGTCATCCTGCGAAATTGGCGAACGAGCTCCTATCCTGTGTGCCCCCAGGAGCGTCGCGGGGTTGAGGCACTCCGCGGTGGAGTATGGCCTCATGGAAACCACCGCACACCCAACTCCCCCGGCGTGAAACACTGGAACTTACCTTGAGGCCTGAGGTCACCTTTCGTTCGGCCGGAGCTGAACCTGGGGTGCCGTGGGAGGAGTTCCTAGAAAGGGATTGCCCGCACGGTTTTCGCTTTGCGAGAACACGCAGCCTCGGCCCACGACGACAATCCTGCCGTGCAGAGACGTCGGGCCGCTAGTGCTGTTCAGGCAGCTTTGAAGCCAAGCGCAAGGCGCCTCCAAACGGGGAGAAAGCGTACTCTCCCCTCGGCGTCCCACGTTCAAGCTGAATGACGCAGCATGTTTCTCGGAAGGCTCTGCCGAGCTATCTAGTACAAGGGAGAGAGTGCCTGCCTCCGCTGAGAAAGGTTTCGACGTGGGGATTGCTGGACGTGAGGAAGAGCGTTCCCCAGGCCGTGCAAAGTTGAGGCTTTGGTGGTTCTGGATGGTCCCAAGGGCCCAGAATTGTCCCTGGGAAAGCCGTCCTCTTTTTCCTTCTCCGGCTGGAAGTAAACAGCTGGCAACCGACTGCCGTACGCAGACGTCCTGGGGGAGCCCGCCGGTTTCATTTGGGACGCACACTGGTGTCTCACAGAAGAGCCCAAATTCCTACCTGGGGGCACACCAGCATGGAATGTAAGGCTGTTTGCAACTGCGTAGCCTGAGGCCGTTGGAAGGCCGTACAGTCGAGAGCTTTCGAGCGAACAGGGCAGCGCTTCGCCATCGTCGTTGCACGTTCACGGAGCTTAATCAAACGAATGCATTTACTTCCTGTGGCTCAAACGCAACAGAGGAGTCGGAAGGCATACAGTGCCCTCTGACAGTTGTTACAACGAGCGTGAGTGCACAGTGTCTCGTGAACTAAATCCCTAGCACTGTTGAAGCATTCCGTTAACGCATGCTTCTTCGCTCCTATGGCACTCCGAGGTGTTACTGACGGGGGACATCTGGACTTTTACTTGAGGCCTGGGGGCGGGGGGGTGGGGGGGTGGGTGGGGGGGGGGGCTCACAATTCTTTGGTCGGCGAGCTCCGGAGTGCTCTTGCTGAAGCTCCCAGCAAGGAACTGAGAGCGGCAGGCCTCACACGAGTACACTCAGACGGCTTCCGTCACGAGTAAACTCAGGCCTCTTATGTGAGGCCTTTCCGGCAGCAAAGAGAAGGTGGGCGCGAGGAGTGTGCTTCAGGCAGCTTAGGACCCGCCACTGTCTCGTCTACCACGGAGGGGAATAAGGTTTGCCCAGGGTCGCCCAGTTTCAAAGCGGAGCTCACGTAGTTATCCTCAGTGGTTTCTGATTACCTCAAGGAAACCCACGGGAGGAACAGGGCCCTTCCATGGAGGCCCTTTTGGGCACAGGGACCTCTGCGTGGGATCTAGTGGGTAAGTATGGCAGTACCTTAGGTAGGCCTCAGTGACCAAGGCTGTCGTCTGGCTCATGCCTTAGCTGTGTTAAGTGTGGACAACGTGCTGGTCCTCAGGCTGGGCCCACAGCCTAGCTTTCGCTTCTGTGAGAGTGCTGTCCCGAGTCCCCTCCTGGAGCCAGTCGTCAGCACGGTGCCTGTTGGCACTGCAGTTGTCTTTCAGTCAAGGAGGCCGTGCGACTGGCAGAGGGAGCCTGCGCAGCACTGCCTTCGCGAGGCTCTTTGACGACTGGGGCGCTCAACCCGGGCAAGCCGGAGAGCGGTACGTTGCCCTTGCTATGAATGTGAAGCGCTTTCTCCAGGGCCCTGTGTAGGCTAAGGTCCCTCAGAAGCCAGGAGCCGCCGTTCCGGCACGGAGAGAAGTCATCCTGCGAAATTGGCGAACGAGCTCCTATCCTGTGTGCCCCCAGGAGCGTCGCGGGGTTGAGGCACTCCGCGGTGGAGTATGGCCTCATGGAAACCACCGCACACCCAACTCCCCCGGCGTGAAACACTGGAACTTACCTTGAGGCCTGAGGTCACCTTTCGTTCGGCCGGAGCTGAACCTGGGGTGCCGTGGGAGGAGTT
Organism: Lagenorhynchus albirostris; assembly: GCF_949774975.1. Taxonomy (NCBI): domain Eukaryota; kingdom Metazoa; phylum Chordata; class Mammalia; order Artiodactyla; family Delphinidae; genus Lagenorhynchus; species Lagenorhynchus albirostris. The sequence goes on along the minus strand of NC_083113.1, from coordinate 22,534,469 downwards.
CCTAGAAAGGGATTGCCCGCACGGTTTTCGCTTTGCGAGAACACGCAGCCTCGGCCCACGACGACAATCCTGCCGTGCAGAGACGTCGGGCCGCTAGTGCTGTTCAGGCAGCTTTGAAGCCAAGCGCAAGGCGCCTCCAAACGGGGAGAAAGCGTACTCTCCCCTCGGCGTCCCACGTTCAAGCTGAATGACGCAGCATGTTTCTCGGAAGGCTCTGCCGAGCTATCTAGTACAAGGGAGAGAGTGCCTGCCTCCGCTGAGAAAGGTTTCGACGTGGGGATTGCTGGACGTGAGGAAGAGCGTTCCCCAGGCCGTGCAAAGTTGAGGCTTTGGTGGTTCTGGATGGTCCCAAGGGCCCAGAATTGTCCCTGGGAAAGCCGTCCTCTTTTTCCTTCTCCGGCTGGAAGTAAACAGCTGGCAACCGACTGCCGTACGCAGACGTCCTGGGGGAGCCCGCCGGTTTCATTTGGGACGCACACTGGTGTCTCACAGAAGAGCCCAAATTCCTACCTGGGGGCACACCAGCATGGAATGTAAGGCTGTTTGCAACTGCGTAGCCTGAGGCCGTTGGAAGGCCGTACAGTCGAGAGCTTTCGAGCGAACAGGGCAGCGCTTCGCCATCGTCGTTGCACGTTCACGGAGCTTAATCAAACGAATGCATTTACTTCCTGTGGCTCAAACGCAACAGAGGAGTCGGAAGGCATACAGTGCCCTCTGACAGTTGTTACAACGAGCGTGAGTGCACAGTGTCTCGTGAACTAAATCCCTAGCACTGTTGAAGCATTCCGTTAACGCATGCTTCTTCGCTCCTATGGCACTCCGAGGTGTTACTGACGGGGGACATCTGGACTTTTACTTGAGGCCTGGGGGCGGGGGGGTGGGGGGGTGGGTGGGGGGGGGGGCTCACAATTCTTTGGTCGGCGAGCTCCGGAGTGCTCTTGCTGAAGCTCCCAGCAAGGAACTGAGAGCGGCAGGCCTCACACGAGTACACTCAGACGGCTTCCGTCACGAGTAAACTCAGGCCTCTTATGTGAGGCCTTTCCGGCAGCAAAGAGAAGGTGGGCGCGAGGAGTGTGCTTCAGGCAGCTTAGGACCCGCCACTGTCTCGTCTACCACGGAGGGGAATAAGGTTTGCCCAGGGTCGCCCAGTTTCAAAGCGGAGCTCACGTAGTTATCCTCAGTGGTTTCTGATTACCTCAAGGAAACCCACGGGAGGAACAGGGCCCTTCCATGGAGGCCCTTTTGGGCACAGGGACCTCTGCGTGGGATCTAGTGGGTAAGTATGGCAGTACCTTAGGTAGGCCTCAGTGACCAAGGCTGTCGTCTGGCTCATGCCTTAGCTGTGTTAAGTGTGGACAACGTGCTGGTCCTCAGGCTGGGCCCACAGCCTAGCTTTCGCTTCTGTGAGAGTGCTGTCCCGAGTCCCCTCCTGGAGCCAGTCGTCAGCACGGTGCCTTTTGGCACTGCAGTTGTCTTTCAGTCAAGGAGGCCGTGCGACTGGCAGAGGGAGCCTGCGCAGCACTGCCTTCGCGAGGCTCTTTGACGACTGGGGCGCTCAACCCGGGCAAGCCGGAGAGCGGTACGTTGCCCTTGCTATGAATGTGAAGCGCTTTCTCCAGGGCCCTGTGTAGGCTAAGGTCCCTCAGAAGCCAGGAGCCGCCGTTCCGGCACGGAGAGAAGTCATCCTGCGAAATTGGCGAACGAGCTCCTATCCTGTGTGCCCCCAGGAGCGTCGCGGGGTTGAGGCACTCCGCGGTGGAGTATGGCCTCATGGAAACCACCGCACACCCAACTCCCCCGGCGTGAAACACTGGAACTTACCTTGAGGCCTGAGGTCACCTTTCGTTCGGCCGGAGCTGAACCTGGGGTGCCGTGGGAGGAGTTCCTAGAAAGGGATTGCCCGCACGGTTTTCGCTTTGCGAGAACACGCAGCCTCGGCCCACGACGACAATCCTGCCGTGCAGAGACGTCGGGCCGCTAGTGCTGTTCAGGCAGCTTTGAAGCCAAGCGCAAGGCGCCTCCAAACGGGGAGAAAGCGTACTCTCCCCTCGGCGTCCCACGTTCAAGCTGAATGACGCAGCATGTTTCTCGGAAGGCTCTGCCGAGCTATCTAGTACAAGGGAGAGAGTGCCTGCCTCCGCTGAGAAAGGTTTCGACGTGGGGATTGCTGGACGTGAGGAAGAGCGTTCCCCAGGCCGTGCAAAGTTGAGGCTTTGGTGGTTCTGGATGGTCCCAAGGGCCCAGAATTGTCCCTGGGAAAGCCGTCCTCTTTTTCCTTCTCCGGCTGGAAGTAAACAGCTGGCAACCGACTGCCGTACGCAGACGTCCTGGGGGAGCCCGCCGGTTTCATTTGGGACGCACACTGGTGTCTCACAGAAGAGCCCAAATTCCTACCTGGGGGCACACCAGCATGGAATGTAAGGCTGTTTGCAACTGCGTAGCCTGAGGCCGTTGGAAGGCCGTACAGTCGAGAGCTTTCGAGCGAACAGGGCAGCGCTTCGCCATCGTCGTTGCACGTTCACGGAGCTTAATCAAACGAATGCATTTACTTCCTGTGGCTCAAACGCAACAGAGGAGTCGGAAGGCATACAGTGCCCTCTGACAGTTGTTACAACGAACGTGAGTGCACAGTGTCTCGTGAACTAAATCCCTAGCACTGTTGAAGCATTCCGTTAACGCATGCTTCTTCGCTCCTATGGCACTCCGAGGTGTTACTGACGGGGGACATCTGGACTTTTACTTGAGGCCTGGGGGCGGGGGGGTGGGGGGGTGGGTGGGGGGGGGCTCACAATTCTTTGGTCGGCGAGCTCCGGAGTGCTCTTGCTGAAGCTCCCAGCAAGGAACTGAGAGCGGCAGGCCTCACACGAGTACACTCAGACGGCTTCCGTCACGAGTAAACTCAGGCCTCTTATGTGAGGCCTTTCCGGCAGCAAAGAGAAGGTGGGCGCGAGGAGTGTGCTTCAGGCAGCTTAGGACCCGCCACTGTCTCGTCTACCACGGAGGGGAATAAGGTTTGCCCAGGGTCGCCCAGTTTCAAAGCGGAGCTCACGTAGTTATCCTCAGTGGTTTCTGATTACCTCAAGGAAACCCACGGGAGGAACAGGGCCCTTCCATGGAGGCCCTTTTGGGCACAGGGACCTCTGCGTGGGATCTAGTGGGTAAGTATGGCAGTACCTTAGGTAGGCCTCAGTGACCAAGGCTGTCGTCTGGCTCATGCCTTAGCTGTGTTAAGTGTGGACAACGTGCTGGTCCTCAGGCTGGGCCCACAGCCTAGCTTTCGCTTCTGTGAGAGTGCTGTCCCGAGTCCCCTCCTGGAGCCAGTCGTCAGCACGGTGCCTTTTGGCACTGCAGTTGTCTTTCAGTCAAGGAGGCCGTGCGACTGGCAGAGGGAGCCTGCGCAGCACTGCCTTCGCGAGGCTCTTTGACGACTGGGGCGCTCAACCCGGGCAAGCCGGAGAGCGGTACGTTGCCCTTGCTATGAATGTGAAGCGCTTTCTCCAGGGGCCTGTTTAGGCTAAGGTCCCTCAGAAGCCAGGAGCCGCCGTTCCGGCACGGAGAGAAGTCATCCTGCGAAATTGGCGAACGAGCTCCTATCCTGTGTGCCCCCAGGAGCGTCGCGGGGTTGAGGCACTCCGCGGTGGAGTATGGCCTCATGGAAACCACCGCACACCCAACTCCCCCGGCGTGAAACACTGGAACTTACCTTGAGGCCTGAGGTCACCTTTCGTTCGGCCGGAGCTGAACCTGGGGTGCCGTGGGAGGAGTTCCTAGAAAGGGATTGCCCGCACGGTTTTCGCTTTGCGAGAACACGCAGCCTCGGCCCACGACGACAATCCTGCCGTGCAGAGACGTCGGGCCGCTAGTGCTGTTCAGGCAGCTTTGAAGCCAAGCGCAAGGCGCCTCCAAACGGGGAGAAAGCGTACTCTCCCCTCGGCGTCCCACGTTCAAGCTGAATGACGCAGCATGTTTCTCGGAAGGCTCTGCCGAGCTATCTAGTACAAGGGAGAGAGTGCCTGCCTCCGCTGAGAAAGGTTTCGACGTGGGGATTGCTGGACGTGAGGAAGAGCGTTCCCCAGGCCGTGCAAAGTTGAGGCTTTGGTGGTTCTGGATGGTCCCAAGGGCCCAGAATTGTCCCTGGGAAAGCCGTCCTCTTTTTCCTTCTCCGGCTGGAAGTAAACAGCTGGCAACCGACTGCCGTACGCAGACGTCCTGGGGGAGCCCGCCGGTTTCATTTGGGACGCACACTGGTGTCTCACAGAAGAGCCCAAATTCCTACCTGGGGGCACACCAGCATGGAATGTAAGGCTGTTTGCAACTGCGTAGCCTGAGGCCGTTGGAAGGCCGTACAGTCGAGAGCTTTCGAGCGAACAGGGCAGCGCTTCGCCATCGTCGTTGCACGTTCACGGAGCTTAATCAAACGAATGCATTTACTTCCTGTGGCTCAAACGCAACAGAGGAGTCGGAAGGCATACAGTGCCCTCTGACAGTTGTTACAACGAGCGTGAGTGCACAGTGTCTCGTGAACTAAATCCCTAGCACTGTTGAAGCATTCCGTTAACGCATGCTTCTTCGCTCCTATGGCACTCCGAGGTGTTACTGACGGGGGACATCTGGACTTTTACTTGAGGCCTGGGGGCGGGGGGGTGGGGGGGTGGGTGGGGGGGGGGGCTCACAATTCTTTGGTCGGCGAGCTCCGGAGTGCTCTTGCTGAAGCTCCCAGCAAGGAACTGAGAGCGGCAGGCCTCACACGAGTACACTCAGACGGCTTCCGTCACGAGTAAACTCAGGCCTCTTATGTGAGGCCTTTCCGGCAGCAAAGAGAAGGTGGGCGCGAGGAGTGTGCTTCAGGCAGCTTAGGACCCGCCACTGTCTCGTCTACCACGGAGGGGAATAAGGTTTGCCCAGGGTCGCCCAGTTTCAAAGCGGAGCTCACGTAGTTATCCTCAGTGGTTTCTGATTACCTCAAGGAAACCCACGGGAGGAACAGGGCCCTTCCATGGAGGCCCTTTTGGGCACAGGGACCTCTGCGTGGGATCTAGTGGGTAAGTATGGCAGTACCTTAGGTAGGCCTCAGTGACCAAGGCTGTCGTCTGGCTCATGCCTTAGCTGTGTTAAGTGTGGACAACGTGCTGGTCCTCAGGCTGGGCCCACAGCCTAGCTTTCGCTTCTGTGAGAGTGCTGTCCCGAGTCCCCTCCTGGAGCCAGTCGTCAGCACGGTGCCTTTTGGCACTGCAGTTGTCTTTCAGTCAAGGAGGCCGTGCGACTGGCAGAGGGAGCCTGCGCAGCACTGCCTTCGCGAGGCTCTTTGACGACTGGGGCGCTCAACCCGGGCAAGCCGGAGAGCGGTACGTTGCCCTTGCTATGAATGTGAAGCGCTTTCTCCAGGGGCCTGTTTAGGCTAAGGTCCCTCAGAAGCCAGGAGCCGCCGTTCCGGCACGGAGAGAAGTCATCCTGCGAAATTGGCGAACGAGCTCCTATCCTGTGTGCCCCCAGGAGCGTCGCGGGGTTGAGGCACTCCGCGGTGGAGTATGGCCTCATGGAAACCACCGCACACCCAACTCCCCCGGCGTGAAACACTGGAACTTACCTTGAGGCCTGAGGTCACCTTTCGTTCGGCCGGAGCTGAACCTGGGGTGCCGTGGGAGGAGTTCCTAGAAAGGGATTGCCCGCACGGTTTTCGCTTTGCGAGAACACGCAGCCTCGGCCCACGACGACAATCCTGCCGTGCAGAGACGTCGGGCCGCTAGTGCTGTTCAGGCAGCTTTGAAGCCAAGCGCAAGGCGCCTCCAAACGGGGAGAAAGCGTACTCTCCCCTCGGCGTCCCACGTTCAAGCTGAATGACGCAGCATGTTTCTCGGAAGGCTCTGCCGAGCTATCTAGTACAAGGGAGAGAGTGCCTGCCTCCGCTGAGAAAGGTTTCGACGTGGGGATTGCTGGACGTGAGGAAGAGCGTTCCCCAGGCCGTGCAAAGTTGAGGCTTTGGTGGTTCTGGATGGTCCCAAGGGCCCAGAATTGTCCCTGGGAAAGCCGTCCTCTTTTTCCTTCTCCGGCTGGAAGTAAACAGCTGGCAACCGACTGCCGTACGCAGACGTCCTGGGGGAGCCCGCCGGTTTCATTTGGGACGCACACTGGTGTCTCACAGAAGAGCCCAAATTCCTACCTGGGGGCACACCAGCATGGAATGTAAGGCTGTTTGCAACTGCGTAGCCTGAGGCCGTTGGAAGGCCGTACAGTCGAGAGCTTTCGAGCGAACAGGGCAGCGCTTCGCCATCGTCGTTGCACGTTCACGGAGCTTAATCAAACGAATGCATTTACTTCCTGTGGCTCAAACGCAACAGAGGAGTCGGAAGGCATACAGTGCCCTCTGACAGTTGTTACAACGAACGTGAGTGCACAGTGTCTCGTGAACTAAATCCCTAGCACTGTTGAAGCATTCCGTTAACGCATGCTTCTTCGCTCCTATGGCACTCCGAGGTGTTACTGACGGGGGACATCTGGACTTTTACTTGAGGCCTGGGGGCGGGGGGGTGGGGGGGTGGGTGGGGGGGGGCTCACAATTCTTTGGTCGGCGAGCTCCGGAGTGCTCTTGCTGAAGCTCCCAGCAAGGAACTGAGAGCGGCAGGCCTCACACGAGTACACTCAGACGGCTTCCGTCACGAGTAAACTCAGGCCTCTTATGTGAGGCCTTTCCGGCAGCAAAGAGAAGGTGGGCGCGAGGAGTGTGCTTCAGGCAGCTTAGGACCCGCCACTGTCTCGTCTACCACGGAGGGGAATAAGGTTTGCCCAGGGTCGCCCAGTTTCAAAGCGGAGCTCACGTAGTTATCCTCAGTGGTTTCTGATTACCTCAAGGAAACCCACGGGAGGAACAGGGCCCTTCCATGGAGGCCCTTTTGGGCACAGGGACCTCTGCGTGGGATCTAGTGGGTAAGTATGGCAGTACCTTAGGTAGGCCTCAGTGACCAAGGCTGTCGTCTGGCTCATGCCTTAGCTGTGTTAAGTGTGGACAACGTGCTGGTCCTCAGGCTGGGCCCACAGCCTAGCTTTCGCTTCTGTGAGAGTGCTGTCCCGAGTCCCCTCCTGGAGCCAGTCGTCAGCACGGTGCCTTTTGGCACTGCAGTTGTCTTTCAGTCAAGGAGGCCGTGCGACTGGCAGAGGGAGCCTGCGCAGCACTGCCTTCGCGAGGCTCTTTGACGACTGGGGCGCTCAACCCGGGCAAGCCGGAGAGCGGTACGTTGCCCTTGCTATGAATGTGAAGCGCTTTCTCCAGGGCCCTGTTTAGGCTAAGGTCCCTCAGAAGCCAGGAGCCGCCGTTCCGGCACGGAGAGAAGTCATCCTGCGAAATTGGCGAACGAGCTCCTATCCTGTGTGCCCCCAGGAGCGTCGCGGGGTTGAGGCACTCCGCGGTGGAGTATGGCCTCATGGAAACCACCGCACACCCAACTCCCCCGGCGTGAAACACTGGAACTTACCTTGAGGCCTGAGGTCACCTTTCGTTCGGCCGGAGCTGAACCTGGGGTGCCGTGGGAGGAGTTCCTAGAAAGGGATTGCCCGCACGGTTTTCGCTTTGCGAGAACACGCAGCCTCGGCCCACGACGACAATCCTGCCGTGCAGAGACGTCGGGCCGCTAGTGCTGTTCAGGCAGCTTTGAAGCCAAGCGCAAGGCGCCTCCAAACGGGGAGAAAGCGTACTCTCCCCTCGGCGTCCCACGTTCAAGCTGAATGACGCAGCATGTTTCTCGGAAGGCTCTGCCGAGCTATCTAGTACAAGGGAGAGAGTGCCTGCCTCCGCTGAGAAAGGTTTCGACGTGGGGATTGCTGGACGTGAGGAAGAGCGTTCCCCAGGCCGTGCAAAGTTGAGGCTTTGGTGGTTCTGGATGGTCCCAAGGGCCCAGAATTGTCCCTGGGAAAGCCGTCCTCTTTTTCCTTCTCCGGCTGGAAGTAAACAGCTGGCAACCGACTGCCGTACGCAGACGTCCTGGGGGAGCCCGCCGGTTTCATTTGGGACGCACACTGGTGTCTCACAGAAGAGCCCAAATTCCTACCTGGGGGCACACCAGCATGGAATGTAAGGCTGTTTGCAACTGCGTAGCCTGAGGCCGTTGGAAGGCCGTACAGTCGAGAGCTTTCGAGCGAACAGGGCAGCGCTTCGCCATCGTCGTTGCACGTTCACGGAGCTTAATCAAACGAATGCATTTACTTCCTGTGGCTCAAACGCAACAGAGGAGTCGGAAGGCATACAGTGCCCTCTGACAGTTGTTACAACGAGCGTGAGTGCACAGTGTCTCGTGAACTAAATCCCTAGCACTGTTGAAGCATTCCGTTAACGCATGCTTCTTCGCTCCTATGGCACTCCGAGGTGTTACTGACGGGGGACATCTGGACTTTTACTTGAGGCCTGGGGGCGGGGGGGTGGGGGGGTGGGTGGGGGGGGGGGCTCACAATTCTTTGGTCGGCGAGCTCCGGAGTGCTCTTGCTGAAGCTCCCAGCAAGGAACTGAGAGCGGCAGGCCTCACACGAGTACACTCAGACGGCTTCCGTCACGAGTAAACTCAGGCCTCTTATGTGAGGCCTTTCCGGCAGCAAAGAGAAGGTGGGCGCGAGGAGTGTGCTTCAGGCAGCTTAGGACCCGCCACTGTCTCGTCTACCACGGAGGGGAATAAGGTTTGCCCAGGGTCGCCCAGTTTCAAAGCGGAGCTCACGTAGTTATCCTCAGTGGTTTCTGATTACCTCAAGGAAACCCACGGGAGGAACAGGGCCCTTCCATGGAGGCCCTTTTGGGCACAGGGACCTCTGCGTGGGATCTAGTGGGTAAGTATGGCAGTACCTTAGGTAGGCCTCAGTGACCAAGGCTGTCGTCTGGCTCATGCCTTAGCTGTGTTAAGTGTGGACAACGTGCTGGTCCTCAGGCTGGGCCCACAGCCTAGCTTTCGCTTCTGTGAGAGTGCTGTCCCGAGTCCCCTCCTGGAGCCAGTCGTCAGCACGGTGCCTTTTGGCACTGCAGTTGTCTTTCAGTCAAGGAGGCCGTGCGACTGGCAGAGGGAGCCTGCGCAGCACTGCCTTCGCGAGGCTCTTTGACGACTGGGGCGCTCAACCCGGGCAAGCCGGAGAGCGGTACGTTGCCCTTGCTATGAATGTGAAGCGCTTTCTCCAGGGGCCTGTTTAGGCTAAGGTCCCTCAGAAGCCAGGAGCCGCCGTTCCGGCACGGAGAGAAGTCATCCTGCGAAATTGGCGAACGAGCTCCTATCCTGTGTGCCCCCAGGAGCGTCGCGGGGTTGAGGCACTCCGCGGTGGAGTATGGCCTCATGGAAACCACCGCACACCCAACTCCCCCGGCGTGAAACACTGGAACTTACCTTGAGGCCTGAGGTCACCTTTCGTTCGGCCGGAGCTGAACCTGGGGTGCCGTGGGAGGAGTTCCTAGAAAGGGATTGCCCGCACGGTTTTCGCTTTGCGAGAACACGCAGCCTCGGCCCACGACGACAATCCTGCCGTGCAGAGACGTCGGGCCGCTAGTGCTGTTCAGGCAGCTTTGAAGCCAAGCGCAAGGCGCCTCCAAACGGGGAGAAAGCGTACTCTCCCCTCGGCGTCCCACGTTCAAGCTGAATGACGCAGCATGTTTCTCGGAAGGCTCTGCCGAGCTATCTAGTACAAGGGAGAGAGTGCCTGCCTCCGCTGAGAAAGGTTTCGACGTGGGGATTGCTGGACGTGAGGAAGAGCGTTCCCCAGGCCGTGCAAAGTTGAGGCTTTGGTGGTTCTGGATGGTCCCAAGGGCCCAGAATTGTCCCTGGGAAAGCCGTCCTCTTTTTCCTTCTCCGGCTGGAAGTAAACAGCTGGCAACCGACTGCCGTACGCAGACGTCCTGGGGGAGCCCGCCGGTTTCATTTGGGACGCACACTGGTGTCTCACAGAAGAGCCCAAATTCCTACCTGGGGGCACACCAGCATGGAATGTAAGGCTGTTTGCAACTGCGTAGCCTGAGGCCGTTGGAAGGCCGTACAGTCGAGAGCTTTCGAGCGAACAGGGCAGCGCTTCGCCATCGTCGTTGCACGTTCACGGAGCTTAATCAAACGAATGCATTTACTTCCTGTGGCTCAAACGCAACAGAGGAGTCGGAAGGCATACAGTGCCCTCTGACAGTTGTTACAACGAGCGTGAGTGCACAGTGTCTCGTGAACTAAATCCCTAGCACTGTTGAAGCATTCCGTTAACGCATGCTTCTTCGCTCCTATGGCACTCCGAGGTGTTACTGACGGGGGACATCTGGACTTTTACTTGAGGCCTGGGGGCGGGGGGGTGGGGGGGGTGGGTGGGGGGGGGGGGCTCACAATTCTTTGGTCGGCGAGCTCCGGAGTGCTCTTGCTGAAGCTCCCAGCAAGGAACTGAGAGCGGCAGGCCTCACACGAGTACACTCAGACGGCTTCCGTCACGAGTAAACTCAGGCCTCTTATGTGAGGCCTTTCCGGCAGCAAAGAGAAGGTGGGCGCGAGGAGTGTGCTTCAGGCAGCTTAGGACCCGCCACTGTCTCGTCTACCACGGAGGGGAATAAGGTTTGCCCAGGGTCGCCCAGTTTCAAAGCGGAGCTCACGTAGTTATCCTCAGTGGTTTCTGATTACCTCAAGGAAACCCACGGGAGGAACAGGGCCCTTCCATGGAGGCCCTTTTGGGCACAGGGACCTCTGCGTGGGATCTAGTGGGTAAGTATGGCAGTACCTTAGGTAGGCCTCAGTGACCAAGGCTGTCGTCTGGCTCATGCCTTAGCTGTGTTAAGTGTGGACAACGTGCTGGTCCTCAGGCTGGGCCCACAGCCTAGCTTTCGCTTCTGTGAGAGTGCTGTCCCGAGTCCCCTCCTGGAGCCAGTCGTCAGCACGGTGCCTTTTGGCACTGCAGTTGTCTTTCAGTCAAGGAGGCCGTGCGACTGGCAGAGGGAGCCTGCGCAGCACTGCCTTCGCGAGGCTCTTTGACGACTGGGGCGCTCAACCCGGGCAAGCCGGAGAGCGGTACGTTGCCCTTGCTATGAATGTGAAGCGCTTTCTCCAGGGGCCTGTTTAGGCTAAGGTCCCTCAGAAGCCAGGAGCCGCCGTTCCGGCACGGAGAGAAGTCATCCTGCGAAATTGGCGAACGAGCTCCTATCCTGTGTGCCCCCAGGAGCGTCGCGGGGTTGAGGCACTCCGCGGTGGAGTATGGCCTCATGGAAACCACCGCACACCCAACTCCCCCGGCGTGAAACACTGGAACTTACCTTGAGGCCTGAGGTCACCTTTCGTTCGGCCGGAGCTGAACCTGGGGTGCCGTGGGAGGAGTTCCTAGAAAGGGATTGCCCGCACGGTTTTCGCTTTGCGAGAACACGCAGCCTCGGCCCACGACGACAATCCTGCCGTGCGGAGACGTCGGGCCGCTAGTGCTGTTCAGGCAGCTTTGAAGCCAAGCGCAAGGCGCCTCCAAACGGGGAGAAAGCGTACTCTCCCCTCGGCGTCCCACGTTCAAGCTGAATGACGCAGCATGTTTCTCGGAAGGCTCTGCCGAGCTATCTAGTACAAGGGAGAGAGTGCCTGCCTCCGCTGAGAAAGGTTTCGACGTGGGGATTGCTGGACGTGAGGAAGAGCGTTCCCCAGGCCGTGCAAAGTTGAGGCTTTGGTGGTTCTGGATGGTCCCAAGGGCCCAGAATTGTCCCTGGGAAAGCCGTCCTCTTTTTCCTTCTCCGGCTGGAAGTAAACAGCTGGCAACCGACTGCCGTACGCAGACGTCCTGGGGGAGCCCGCCGGTTTCATTTGGGACGCACACTGGTGTCTCACAGAAGAGCCCAAATTCCTACCTGGGGGCACACCAGCATGGAATGTAAGGCTGTTTGCAACTGCGTAGCCTGAGGCCGTTGGAAGGCCGTACAGTCGAGAGCTTTCGAGCGAACAGGGCAGCGCTTCGCCATCGTCGTTGCACGTTCACGGAGCTTAATCAAACGAATGCATTTACTTCCTGTGGCTCAAACGCAACAGAGGAGTCGGAAGGCATACAGTGCCCTCTGACAGTTGTTACAACGAACGTGAGTGCACAGTGTCTCGTGAACTAAATCCCTAGCACTGTTGAAGCATTCCGTTAACGCATGCTTCTTCGCTCCTATGGCACTCCGAGGTGTTACTGACGGGGGACATCTGGACTTTTACTTGAGGCCTGGGGGCGGGGGGGTGGGGGGGTGGGTGGGGGGGGGCTCACAATTCTTTGGTCGGCGAGCTCCGGAGTGCTCTTGCTGAAGCTCCCAGCAAGGAACTGAGAGCGGCAGGCCTCACACGAGTACACTCAGACGGCTTCCGTCACGAGTAAACTCAGGCCTCTTATGTGAGGCCTTTCCGGCAGCAAAGAGAAGGTGGGCGCGAGGAGTGTGCTTCAGGCAGCTTAGGACCCGCCACTGTCTCGTCTACCACGGAGGGGAATAAGGTTTGCCCAGGGTCGCCCAGTTTCAAAGCGGAGCTCACGTAGTTATCCTCAGTGGTTTCTGATTACCTCAAGGAAACCCACGGGAGGAACAGGGCCCTTCCATGGAGGCCCTTTTGGGCACAGGGACCTCTGCGTGGGATCTAGTGGGTAAGTATGGCAGTACCTTAGGTAGGCCTCAGTGACCAAGGCTGTCGTCTGGCTCATGCCTTAGCTGTGTTAAGTGTGGACAACGTGCTGGTCCTCAGGCTGGGCCCACAGCCTAGCTTTCGCTTCTGTGAGAGTGCTGTCCCGAGTCCCCTCCTGGAGCCAGTCGTCAGCACGGTGCCTTTTGGCACTGCAGTTGTCTTTCAGTCAAGGAGGCCGTGCGACTGGCAGAGGGAGCCTGCGCAGCACTGCCTTCGCGAGGCTCTTTGACGACTGGGGCGCTCAACCCGGGCAAGCCGGAGAGCGGTACGTTGCCCTTGCTATGAATGTGAAGCGCTTTCTCCAGGGCCCTGTTTAGGCTAAGGTCCCTCAGAAGCCAGGAGCCGCCGTTCCGGCACGGAGAGAAGTCATCCTGCGAAATTGGCGAACGAGCTCCTATCCTGTGTGCCCCCAGGAGCGTCGCGGGGTTGAGGCACTCCGCGGTGGAGTATGGCCTCATGGAAACCACTGCACACCCAACTCCCCCGGCGTGAAACACTGGAACTTACCTTGAGGCCTGAGGTCACCTTTCGTTCGGCCGGAGCTGAACCTGGGGTGCCGTGGGAGGAGTTCCTAGAAAGGGATTGCCCGCACGGTTTTCGCTTTGCGAGAACACGCAGCCTCGGCCCACGACGACAATCCTGCCGTGCGGAGACGTCGGGCCGCTAGTGCTGTTCAGGCAGCTTTGAAGCCAAGCGCAAGGCGCCTCCAAACGGGGAGAAAGCGTACTCTCCCCTCGGCGTCCCACGTTCAAGCTGAATGACGCAGCATGTTTCTCGGAAGGCTCTGCCGAGCTATCTAGTACAAGGGAGAGAGTGCCTGCCTCCGCTGAGAAAGGTTTCGACGTGGGGATTGCTGGACGTGAGGAAGAGCGTTCCCCAGGCCGTGCAAAGTTGAGGCTTTGGTGGTTCTGGATGGTCCCAAGGGCCCAGAATTGTCCCTGGGAAAGCCGTCCTCTTTTTCCTTCTCCGGCTGGAAGTAAACAGCTGGCAACCGACTGCCGTACGCAGACGTCCTGGGGGAGCCCGCCGGTTTCATTTGGGACGCACACTGGTGTCTCACAGAAGAGCCCAAATTCCTACCTGGGGGCACACCAGCATGGAATGTAAGGCTGTTTGCAACTGCGTAGCCTGAGGCCGTTGGAAGGCCGTACAGTCGAGAGCTTTCGAGCGAACAGGGCAGCGCTTCGCCATCGTCGTTGCACGTTCACGGAGCTTAATCAAACGAATGCATTTACTTCCTGTGGCTCAAACGCAACAGAGGAGTCGGAAGGCATACAGTGCCCTCTGACAGTTGTTACAACGAGCGTGAGTGCACAGTGTCTCGTGAACTAAATCCCTAGCACTGTTGAAGCATTCCGTTAACGCATGCTTCTTCGCTCCTATGGCACTCCGAGGTGTTACTGACGGGGGACATCTGGACTTTTACTTGAGGCCTGGGGGCGGGGGGGTGGGGGGGTGGGTGGGGGGGGGGGCTCACAATTCTTTGGTCGGCGAGCTCCGGAGTGCTCTTGCTGAAGCTCCCAGCAAGGAACTGAGAGCGGCAGGCCTCACACGAGTACACTCAGACGGCTTCCGTCACGAGTAAACTCAGGCCTCTTATGTGAGGCCTTTCCGGCAGCAAAGAGAAGGTGGGCGCGAGGAGTGTGCTTCAGGCAGCTTAGGACCCGCCACTGTCTCGTCTACCACGGAGGGGAATAAGGTTTGCCCAGGGTCGCCCAGTTTCAAAGCGGAGCTCACGTAGTTATCCTCAGTGGTTTCTGATTACCTCAAGGAAACCCACGGGAGGAACAGGGCCCTTCCATGGAGGCCCTTTTGGGCACAGGGACCTCTGCGTGGGATCTAGTGGGTAAGTATGGCAGTACCTTAGGTAGGCCTCAGTGACCAAGGCTGTCGTCTGGCTCATGCCTTAGCTGTGTTAAGTGTGGACAACGTGCTGGTCCTCAGGCTGGGCCCACAGCCTAGCTTTCGCTTCTGTGAGAGTGCTGTCCCGAGTCCCCTCCTGGAGCCAGTCGTCAGCACGGTGCCTTTTGGCACTGCAGTTGTCTTTCAGTCAAGGAGGCCGTGCGACTGGCAGAGGGAGCCTGCGCAGCACTGCCTTCGCGAGGCTCTTTGACGACTGGGGCGCTCAACCCGGGCAAGCCGGAGAGCGGTACGTTGCCCTTGCTATGAATGTGAAGCGCTTTCTCCAGGGCCCTGTGTAGGCTAAGGTCCCTCAGAAGCCAGGAGCCGCCGTTCCGGCACGGAGAGAAGTCATCCTGCGAAATTGGCGAACGAGCTCCTATCCTGTGTGCCCCCAGGAGCGTCGCGGGGTTGAGGCACTCCGCGGTGGAGTATGGCCTCATGGAAACCACCGCACACCCAACTCCCCCGGCGTGAAACACTGGAACTTACCTTGAGGCCTGAGGTCACCTTTCGTTCGGCCGGAGCTGAACCTGGGGTGCCGTGGGAGGAGTTCCTAGAAAGGGATTGCCCGCACGGTTTTCGCTTTGCGAGAACACGCAGCCTCGGCCCACGACGACAATCCTGCCGTGCAGAGACGTCGGGCCGCTAGTGCTGTTCAGGCAGCTTTGAAGCCAAGCGCAAGGCGCCTCCAAACGGGGAGAAAGCGTACTCTCCCCTCGGCGTCCCACGTTCAAGCTGAATGACGCAGCATGTTTCTCGGAAGGCTCTGCCGAGCTATCTAGTACAAGGGAGAGAGTGCCTGCCTCCGCTGAGAAAGGTTTCGACGTGGGGATTGCTGGACGTGAGGAAGAGCGTTCCCCAGGCCGTGCAAAGTTGAGGCTTTGGTGGTTCTGGATGGTCCCAAGGGCCCAGAATTGTCCCTGGGAAAGCCGTCCTCTTTTTCCTTCTCCGGCTGGAAGTAAACAGCTGGCAACCGACTGCCGTACGCAGACGTCCTGGGGGAGCCCGCCGGTTTCATTTGGGACGCACACTGGTGTCTCACAGAAGAGCCCAAATTCCTACCTGGGGGCACACCAGCATGGAATGTAAGGCTGTTTGCAACTGCGTAGCCTGAGGCCGTTGGAAGGCCGTACAGTCGAGAGCTTTCGAGCGAACAGGGCAGCGCTTCGCCATCGTCGTTGCACGTTCACGGAGCTTAATCAAACGAATGCATTTACTTCCTGTGGCTCAAACGCAACAGAGGAGTCGGAAGGCATACAGTGCCCTCTGACAGTTGTTACAACGAGCGTGAGTGCACAGTGTCTCGTGAACTAAATCCCTAGCACTGTTGAAGCATTCCGTTAACGCATGCTTCTTCGCTCCTATGGCACTCCGAGGTGTTACTGACGGGGGACATCTGGACTTTTACTTGAGGCCTGGGGGCGGGGGGGTGGGGGGGTGGGTGGGTGGGGGGTTCACAATTCTTTGGTCGGCGAGCTCCGGAGTGCTCTTGCTGAAGCTCCCAGCAAGGAACTGAGAGCGGCAGGCCTCACACGAGTACACTCAGACGGCTTCCGTCACGAGTAAACTCAGGCCTCTTATGTGAGGCCTTTCCGGCAGCAAAGAGAAGGTGGGCGCGAGGAGTGTGCTTCAGGCAGCTTAGGACCCGCCACTGTCTCGTCTACCACGGAGGGGAATAAGGTTTGCCCAGGGTCGCCCAGTTTCAAAGCGGAGCTCACGTAGTTATCCTCAGTGGTTTCTGATTACCTCAAGGAAACCCACGGGAGGAACAGGGCCCTTCCATGGAGGCCCTTTTGGGCACAGGGACCTCTGCGTGGGATCTAGTGGGTAAGTATGGCAGTACCTTAGGTAGGCCTCAGTGACCAAGGCTGTCGTCTGGCTCATGCCTTAGCTGTGTTAAGTGTGGACAACGTGCTGGTCCTCAGGCTGGGCCCACAGCCTAGCTTTCGCTTCTGTGAGAGTGCTGTCCCGAGTCCCCTCCTGGAGCCAGTCGTCAGCACGGTGCCTTTTGGCACTGCAGTTGTCTTTCAGTCAAGGAGGCCGTGCGACTGGCAGAGGGAGCCTGCGCAGCACTGCCTTCGCGAGGCTCTTTGACGACTGGGGCGCTCAACCCGGGCAAGCCGGAGAGCGGTACGTTGCCCTTGCTATGAATGTGAAGCGCTTTCTCCAGGGCCCTGTGTAGGCTAAGGTCCCTCAGAAGCCAGGAGCCGCCGTTCCGGCACGGAGAGAAGTCATCCTGCGAAATTGGCGAACGAGCTCCTATCCTGTGTGCCCCCAGGAGCGTCGCGGGGTTGAGGCACTCCGCGGTGGAGTATGGCCTCATGGAAACCACCGCACACCCAACTCCCCCGGCGTGAAACACTGGAACTTACCTTGAGGCCTGAGGTCACCTTTCGTTCGGCCGGAGCTGAACCTGGGGTGCCGTGGGAGGAGTTCCTAGAAAGGGATTGCCCGCACGGTTTTCGCTTTGCGAGAACACGCAGCCTCGGCCCACGACGACAATCCTGCCGTGCAGAGACGTCGGGCCGCTAGTGCTGTTCAGGCAGCTTTGAAGCCAAGCGCAAGGCGCCTCCAAACGGGGAGAAAGCGTACTCTCCCCTCGGCGTCCCACGTTCAAGCTGAATGACGCAGCATGTTTCTCGGAAGGCTCTGCCGAGCTATCTAGTACAAGGGAGAGAGTGCCTGCCTCCGCTGAGAAAGGTTTCGACGTGGGGATTGCTGGACGTGAGGAAGAGCGTTCCCCAGGCCGTGCAAAGTTGAGGCTTTGGTGGTTCTGGATGGTCCCAAGGGCCCAGAATTGTCCCTGGGAAAGCCGTCCTCTTTTTCCTTCTCCGGCTGGAAGTAAACAGCTGGCAACCGACTGCCGTACGCAGACGTCCTGGGGGAGCCCGCCGGTTTCATTTGGGACGCACACTGGTGTCTCACAGAAGAGCCCAAATTCCTACCTGGGGGCACACCAGCATGGAATGTAAGGCTGTTTGCAACTGCGTAGCCTGAGGCCGTTGGAAGGCCGTACAGTCGAGAGCTTTCGAGCGAACAGGGCAGCGCTTCGCCATCGTCGTTGCACGTTCACGGAGCTTAATCAAACGAATGCATTTACTTCCTGTGGCTCAAACGCAACAGAGGAGTCGGAAGGCATACAGTGCCCTCTGACAGTTGTTACAACGAACGTGAGTGCACAGTGTCTCGTGAACTAAATCCCTAGCACTGTTGAAGCATTCCGTTAACGCATGCTTCTTCGCTCCTATGGCACTCCGAGGTGTTACTGACGGGGGACATCTGGACTTTTACTTGAGGCCTGGGGGCGGGGGGGTGGGGGGGTGGGTGGGGGGGGGGGCTCACAATTCTTTGGTCGGCGAGCTCCGGAGTGCTCTTGCTGAAGCTCCCAGCAAGGAACTGAGAGCGGCAGGCCTCACACGAGTACACTCAGACGGCTTCCGTCACGAGTAAACTCAGGCCTCTTATGTGAGGCCTTTCCGGCAGCAAAGAGAAGGTGGGCGCGAGGAGTGTGCTTCAGGCAGCTTAGGACCCGCCACTGTCTCGTCTACCACGGAGGGGAATAAGGTTTGCCCAGGGTCGCCCAGTTTCAAAGCGGAGCTCACGTAGTTATCCTCAGTGGTTTCTGATTACCTCAAGGAAACCCACGGGAGGAACAGGGCCCTTCCATGGAGGCCCTTTTGGGCACAGGGACCTCTGCGTGGGATCTAGTGGGTAAGTATGGCAGTACCTTAGGTAGGCCTCAGTGACCAAGGCTGTCGTCTGGCTCATGCCTTAGCTGTGTTAAGTGTGGACAACGTGCTGGTCCTCAGGCTGGGCCCACAGCCTAGCTTTCGCTTCTGTGAGAGTGCTGTCCCGAGTCCCCTCCTGGAGCCAGTCGTCAGCACGGTGCCTTTTGGCACTGCAGTTGTCTTTCAGTCAAGGAGGCCGTGCGACTGGCAGAGGGAGCCTGCGCAGCACTGCCTTCGCGAGGCTCTTTGACGACTGGGGCGCTCAACCCGGGCAAGCCGGAGAGCGGTACGTTGCCCTTGCTATGAATGTGAAGCGCTTTCTCCAGGGCCCTGTGTAGGCTAAGGTCCCTCAGAAGCCAGGAGCCGCCGTTCCGGCACGGAGAGAAGTCATCCTGCGAAATTGGCGAACGAGCTCCTATCCTGTGTGCCCCCAGGAGCGTCGCGGGGTTGAGGCACTCCGCGGTGGAGTATGGCCTCATGGAAACCACCGCACACCCAACTCCCCCGGCGTGAAACACTGGAACTTACCTTGAGGCCTGAGGTCACCTTTCGTTCGGCCGGAGCTGAACCTGGGGTGCCGTGGGAGGAGTTCCTAGAAAGGGATTGCCCGCACGGTTTTCGCTTTGCGAGAACACGCAGCCTCGGCCCACGACGACAATCCTGCCGTGCGGAGACGTCGGGCCGCTAGTGCTGTTCAGGCAGCTTTGAAGCCAAGCGCAAGGCGCCTCCAAACGGGGAGAAAGCGTACTCTCCCCTCGGCGTCCCACGTTCAAGCTGAATGACGCAGCATGTTTCTCGGAAGGCTCTGCCGAGCTATCTAGTACAAGGGAGAGAGTGCCTGCCTCCGCTGAGAAAGGTTTCGACGTGGGGATTGCTGGACGTGAGGAAGAGCGTTCCCCAGGCCGTGCAAAGTTGAGGCTTTGGTGGTTCTGGATGGTCCCAAGGGCCCAGAATTGTCCCTGGGAAAGCCGTCCTCTTTTTCCTTCTCCGGCTGGAAGTAAACAGCTGGCAACCGACTGCCGTACGCAGACGTCCTGGGGGAGCCCGCCGGTTTCATTTGGGACGCACACTGGTGTCTCACAGAAGAGCCCAAATTCCTACCTGGGGGCACACCAGCATGGAATGTAAGGCTGTTTGCAACTGCGTAGCCTGAGGCCGTTGGAAGGCCGTACAGTCGAGAGCTTTCGAGCGAACAGGGCAGCGCTTCGCCATCGTCGTTGCACGTTCACGGAGCTTAATCAAACGAATGCATTTACTTCCTGTGGCTCAAACGCAACAGAGGAGTCGGAAGGCATACAGTGCCCTCTGACAGTTGTTACAACGAGCGTGAGTGCACAGTGTCTCGTGAACTAAATCCCTAGCACTGTTGAAGCATTCCGTTAACGCATGCTTCTTCGCTCCTATGGCACTCCGAGGTGTTACTGACGGGGGACATCTGGACTTTTACTTGAGGCCTGGGGGCGGGGGGGTGGGGGGGTGGGTGGGGGGGGGGGCTCACAATTCTTTGGTCGGCGAGCTCCGGAGTGCTCTTGCTGAAGCTCCCAGCAAGGAACTGAGAGCGGCAGGCCTCACACGAGTACACTCAGACGGCTTCCGTCACGAGTAAACTCAGGCCTCTTATGTGAGGCCTTTCCGGCAGCAAAGAGAAGGTGGGCGCGAGGAGTGTGCTTCAGGCAGCTTAGGACCCGCCACTGTCTCGTCTACCACGGAGGGGAATAAGGTTTGCCCAGGGTCGCCCAGTTTCAAAGCGGAGCTCACGTAGTTATCCTCAGTGGTTTCTGATTACCTCAAGGAAACCCACGGGAGGAACAGGGCCCTTCCATGGAGGCCCTTTTGGGCACAGGGACCTCTGCGTGGGATCTAGTGGGTAAGTATGGCAGTACCTTAGGTAGGCCTCAGTGACCAAGGCTGTCGTCTGGCTCATGCCTTAGCTGTGTTAAGTGTGGACAACGTGCTGGTCCTCAGGCTGGGCCCACAGCCTAGCTTTCGCTTCTGTGAGAGTGCTGTCCCGAGTCCCCTCCTGGAGCCAGTCGTCAGCACGGTGCCTTTTGGCACTGCAGTTGTCTTTCAGTCAAGGAGGCCGTGCGACTGGCAGAGGGAGCCTGCGCAGCACTGCCTTCGCGAGGCTCTTTGACGACT
The DNA here is from genome assembly GCF_949774975.1 of Lagenorhynchus albirostris. Classification (NCBI taxonomy): domain Eukaryota; kingdom Metazoa; phylum Chordata; class Mammalia; order Artiodactyla; family Delphinidae; genus Lagenorhynchus; species Lagenorhynchus albirostris. The sequence continues at coordinate 22,514,086 of NC_083113.1, read as the reverse complement.
GGGGCGCTCAACCCGGGCAAGCCGGAGAGCGGTACGTTGCCCTTGCTATGAATGTGAAGCGCTTTCTCCAGGGCCCTGTGTAGGCTAAGGTCCCTCAGAAGCCAGGAGCCGCCGTTCCGGCACGGAGAGAAGTCATCCTGCGAAATTGGCGAACGAGCTCCTATCCTGTGTGCCCCCAGGAGCGTCGCGGGGTTGAGGCACTCCGCGGTGGAGTATGGCCTCATGGAAACCACCGCACACCCAACTCCCCCGGCGTGAAACACTGGAACTTACCTTGAGGCCTGAGGTCACCTTTCGTTCGGCCGGAGCTGAACCTGGGGTGCCGTGGGAGGAGTTCCTAGAAAGGGATTGCCCGCACGGTTTTCGCTTTGCGAGAACACGCAGCCTCGGCCCACGACGACAATCCTGCCGTGCAGAGACGTCGGGCCGCTAGTGCTGTTCAGGCAGCTTTGAAGCCAAGCGCAAGGCGCCTCCAAACGGGGAGAAAGCGTACTCTCCCCTCGGCGTCCCACGTTCAAGCTGAATGACGCAGCATGTTTCTCGGAAGGCTCTGCCGAGCTATCTAGTACAAGGGAGAGAGTGCCTGCCTCCGCTGAGAAAGGTTTCGACGTGGGGATTGCTGGACGTGAGGAAGAGCGTTCCCCAGGCCGTGCAAAGTTGAGGCTTTGGTGGTTCTGGATGGTCCCAAGGGCCCAGAATTGTCCCTGGGAAAGCCGTCCTCTTTTTCCTTCTCCGGCTGGAAGTAAACAGCTGGCAACCGACTGCCGTACGCAGACGTCCTGGGGGAGCCCGCCGGTTTCATTTGGGACGCACACTGGTGTCTCACAGAAGAGCCCAAATTCCTACCTGGGGGCACACCAGCATGGAATGTAAGGCTGTTTGCAACTGCGTAGCCTGAGGCCGTTGGAAGGCCGTACAGTCGAGAGCTTTCGAGCGAACAGGGCAGCGCTTCGCCATCGTCGTTGCACGTTCACGGAGCTTAATCAAACGAATGCATTTACTTCCTGTGGCTCAAACGCAACAGAGGAGTCGGAAGGCATACAGTGCCCTCTGACAGTTGTTACAACGAGCGTGAGTGCACAGTGTCTCGTGAACTAAATCCCTAGCACTGTTGAAGCATTCCGTTAACGCATGCTTCTTCGCTCCTATGGCACTCCGAGGTGTTACTGACGGGGGACATCTGGACTTTTACTTGAGGCCTGGGGGCGGGGGGGTGGGGGGGTGGGTGGGTGGGGGGTTCACAATTCTTTGGTCGGCGAGCTCCGGAGTGCTCTTGCTGAAGCTCCCAGCAAGGAACTGAGAGCGGCAGGCCTCACACGAGTACACTCAGACGGCTTCCGTCACGAGTAAACTCAGGCCTCTTATGTGAGGCCTTTCCGGCAGCAAAGAGAAGGTGGGCGCGAGGAGTGTGCTTCAGGCAGCTTAGGACCCGCCACTGTCTCGTCTACCACGGAGGGGAATAAGGTTTGCCCAGGGTCGCCCAGTTTCAAAGCGGAGCTCACGTAGTTATCCTCAGTGGTTTCTGATTACCTCAAGGAAACCCACGGGAGGAACAGGGCCCTTCCATGGAGGCCCTTTTGGGCACAGGGACCTCTGCGTGGGATCTAGTGGGTAAGTATGGCAGTACCTTAGGTAGGCCTCAGTGACCAAGGCTGTCGTCTGGCTCATGCCTTAGCTGTGTTAAGTGTGGACAACGTGCTGGTCCTCAGGCTGGGCCCACAGCCTAGCTTTCGCTTCTGTGAGAGTGCTGTCCCGAGTCCCCTCCTGGAGCCAGTCGTCAGCACGGTGCCTTTTGGCACTGCAGTTGTCTTTCAGTCAAGGAGGCCGTGCGACTGGCAGAGGGAGCCTGCGCAGCACTGCCTTCGCGAGGCTCTTTGACGACTGGGGCGCTCAACCCGGGCAAGCCGGAGAGCGGTACGTTGCCCTTGCTATGAATGTGAAGCGCTTTCTCCAGGGCCCTGTGTAGGCTAAGGTCCCTCAGAAGCCAGGAGCCGCCGTTCCGGCACGGAGAGAAGTCATCCTGCGAAATTGGCGAACGAGCTCCTATCCTGTGTGCCCCCAGGAGCGTCGCGGGGTTGAGGCACTCCGCGGTGGAGTATGGCCTCATGGAAACCACCGCACACCCAACTCCCCCGGCGTGAAACACTGGAACTTACCTTGAGGCCTGAGGTCACCTTTCGTTCGGCCGGAGCTGAACCTGGGGTGCCGTGGGAGGAGTTCCTAGAAAGGGATTGCCCGCACGGTTTTCGCTTTGCGAGAACACGCAGCCTCGGCCCACGACGACAATCCTGCCGTGCAGAGACGTCGGGCCGCTAGTGCTGTTCAGGCAGCTTTGAAGCCAAGCGCAAGGCGCCTCCAAACGGGGAGAAAGCGTACTCTCCCCTCGGCGTCCCACGTTCAAGCTGAATGACGCAGCATGTTTCTCGGAAGGCTCTGCCGAGCTATCTAGTACAAGGGAGAGAGTGCCTGCCTCCGCTGAGAAAGGTTTCGACGTGGGGATTGCTGGACGTGAGGAAGAGCGTTCCCCAGGCCGTGCAAAGTTGAGGCTTTGGTGGTTCTGGATGGTCCCAAGGGCCCAGAATTGTCCCTGGGAAAGCCGTCCTCTTTTTCCTTCTCCGGCTGGAAGTAAACAGCTGGCAACCGACTGCCGTACGCAGACGTCCTGGGGGAGCCCGCCGGTTTCATTTGGGACGCACACTGGTGTCTCACAGAAGAGCCCAAATTCCTACCTGGGGGCACACCAGCATGGAATGTAAGGCTGTTTGCAACTGCGTAGCCTGAGGCCGTTGGAAGGCCGTACAGTCGAGAGCTTTCGAGCGAACAGGGCAGCGCTTCGCCATCGTCGTTGCACGTTCACGGAGCTTAATCAAACGAATGCATTTACTTCCTGTGGCTCAAACGCAACAGAGGAGTCGGAAGGCATACAGTGCCCTCTGACAGTTGTTACAACGAACGTGAGTGCACAGTGTCTCGTGAACTAAATCCCTAGCACTGTTGAAGCATTCCGTTAACGCATGCTTCTTCGCTCCTATGGCACTCCGAGGTGTTACTGACGGGGGACATCTGGACTTTTACTTGAGGCCTGGGGGCGGGGGGGTGGGGGGGTGGGTGGGGGGGGGGGCTCACAATTCTTTGGTCGGCGAGCTCCGGAGTGCTCTTGCTGAAGCTCCCAGCAAGGAACTGAGAGCGGCAGGCCTCACACGAGTACACTCAGACGGCTTCCGTCACGAGTAAACTCAGGCCTCTTATGTGAGGCCTTTCCGGCAGCAAAGAGAAGGTGGGCGCGAGGAGTGTGCTTCAGGCAGCTTAGGACCCGCCACTGTCTCGTCTACCACGGAGGGGAATAAGGTTTGCCCAGGGTCGCCCAGTTTCAAAGCGGAGCTCACGTAGTTATCCTCAGTGGTTTCTGATTACCTCAAGGAAACCCACGGGAGGAACAGGGCCCTTCCATGGAGGCCCTTTTGGGCACAGGGACCTCTGCGTGGGATCTAGTGGGTAAGTATGGCAGTACCTTAGGTAGGCCTCAGTGACCAAGGCTGTCGTCTGGCTCATGCCTTAGCTGTGTTAAGTGTGGACAACGTGCTGGTCCTCAGGCTGGGCCCACAGCCTAGCTTTCGCTTCTGTGAGAGTGCTGTCCCGAGTCCCCTCCTGGAGCCAGTCGTCAGCACGGTGCCTTTTGGCACTGCAGTTGTCTTTCAGTCAAGGAGGCCGTGCGACTGGCAGAGGGAGCCTGCGCAGCACTGCCTTCGCGAGGCTCTTTGACGACTGGGGCGCTCAACCCGGGCAAGCCGGAGAGCGGTACGTTGCCCTTGCTATGAATGTGAAGCGCTTTCTCCAGGGCCCTGTGTAGGCTAAGGTCCCTCAGAAGCCAGGAGCCGCCGTTCCGGCACGGAGAGAAGTCATCCTGCGAAATTGGCGAACGAGCTCCTATCCTGTGTGCCCCCAGGAGCGTCGCGGGGTTGAGGCACTCCGTGGTGGAGTATGGCCTCATGGAAACCACCGCACACCCAACTCCCCCGGCGTGAAACACTGGAACTTACCTTGAGGCCTGAGGTCACCTTTCGTTCGGCCGGAGCTGAACCTGGGGTGCCGTGGGAGGAGTTCCTAGAAAGGGATTGCCCGCACGGTTTTCGCTTTGCGAGAACACGCAGCCTCGGCCCACGACGACAATCCTGCCGTGCAGAGACGCCGGGCCGCTAGTGCTGTTCAGGCAGCTTTGAAGCCAAGCGCAAGGCGCCTCCAAACGGGGAGAAAGCGTACTCTCCCCTCGGCGTCCCACGTTCAAGCTGAATGACGCAGCATGTTTCTCGGAAGGCTCTGCCGAGCTATCTAGTACAAGGGAGAGAGTGCCTGCCTCCGCTGAGAAAGGTTTCGACGTGGGGATTGCTGGACGTGAGGAAGAGCGTTCCCCAGGCCGTGCAAAGTTGAGGCTTTGGTGGTTCTGGATGGTCCCAAGGGCCCAGAATTGTCCCTGGGAAAGCCGTCCTCTTTTTCCTTCTCCGGCTGGAAGTAAACAGCTGGCAACCGACTGCCGTACGCAGACGTCCTGGGGGAGCCCGCCGGTTTCATTTGGGACGCACACTGGTGTCTCACAGAAGAGCCCAAATTCCTACCTGGGGGCACACCAGCATGGAATGTAAGGCTGTTTGCAACTGCGTAGCCTGAGGCCGTTGGAAGGCCGTACAGTCGAGAGCTTTCGAGCGAACAGGGCAGCGCTTCGCCATCGTCGTTGCACGTTCACGGAGCTTAATCAAACGAATGCATTTACTTCCTGTGGCTCAAACGCAACAGAGGAGTCGGAAGGCATACAGTGCCCTCTGACAGTTGTTACAACGAACGTGAGTGCACAGTGTCTCGTGAACTAAATCCCTAGCACTGTTGAAGCATTCCGTTAACGCATGCTTCTTCGCTCCTATGGCACTCCGAGGTGTTACTGACGGGGGACATCTGGACTTTTACTTGAGGCCTGGGGGCGGGGGGGTGGGGGGGTGGGTGGGGGGGGGGGCTCACAATTCTTTGGTCGGCGAGCTCCGGAGTGCTCTTGCTGAAGCTCCCAGCAAGGAACTGAGAGCGGCAGGCCTCACACGAGTACACTCAGACGGCTTCCGTCACGAGTAAACTCAGGCCTCTTATGTGAGGCCTTTCCGGCAGCAAAGAGAAGGTGGGCGCGAGGAGTGTGCTTCAGGCAGCTTAGGACCCGCCACTGTCTCGTCTACCACGGAGGGGAATAAGGTTTGCCCAGGGTCGCCCAGTTTCAAAGCGGAGCTCACGTAGTTATCCTCAGTGGTTTCTGATTACCTCAAGGAAACCCACGGGAGGAACAGGGCCCTTCCATGGAGGCCCTTTTGGGCACAGGGACCTCTGCGTGGGATCTAGTGGGTAAGTATGGCAGTACCTTAGGTAGGCCTCAGTGACCAAGGCTGTCGTCTGGCTCATGCCTTAGCTGTGTTAAGTGTGGACAACGTGCTGGTCCTCAGGCTGGGCCCACAGCCTAGCTTTCGCTTCTGTGAGAGTGCTGTCCCGAGTCCCCTCCTGGAGCCAGTCGTCAGCACGGTGCCTTTTGGCACTGCAGTTGTCTTTCAGTCAAGGAGGCCGTGCGACTGGCAGAGGGAGCCTGCGCAGCACTGCCTTCGCGAGGCTCTTTGACGACTGGGGCGCTCAACCCGGGCAAGCCGGAGAGCGGTACGTTGCCCTTGCTATGAATGTGAAGCGCTTTCTCCAGGGCCCTGTGTAGGCTAAGGTCCCTCAGAAGCCAGGAGCCGCCGTTCCGGCACGGAGAGAAGTCATCCTGCGAAATTGGCGAACGAGCTCCTATCCTGTGTGCCCCCAGGAGCGTCGCGGGGTTGAGGCACTCCGTGGTGGAGTATGGCCTCATGGAAACCACCGCACACCCAACTCCCCCGGCGTGAAACACTGGAACTTACCTTGAGGCCTGAGGTCACCTTTCGTTCGGCCGGAGCTGAACCTGGGGTGCCGTGGGAGGAGTTCCTAGAAAGGGATTGCCCGCACGGTTTTCGCTTTGCGAGAACACGCAGCCTCGGCCCACGACGACAATCCTGCCGTGCAGAGACGCCGGGCCGCTAGTGCTGTTCAGGCAGCTTTGAAGCCAAGCGCAAGGCGCCTCCAAACGGGGAGAAAGCGTACTCTCCCCTCGGCGTCCCACGTTCAAGCTGAATGACGCAGCATGTTTCTCGGAAGGCTCTGCCGAGCTATCTAGTACAAGGGAGAGAGTGCCTGCCTCCGCTGAGAAAGGTTTCGACGTGGGGATTGCTGGACGTGAGGAAGAGCGTTCCCCAGGCCGTGCAAAGTTGAGGCTTTGGTGGTTCTGGATGGTCCCAAGGGCCCAGAATTGTCCCTGGGAAAGCCGTCCTCTTTTTCCTTCTCCGGCTGGAAGTAAACAGCTGGCAACCGACTGCCGTACGCAGACGTCCTGGGGGAGCCCGCCGGTTTCATTTGGGACGCACACTGGTGTCTCACAGAAGAGCCCAAATTCCTACCTGGGGGCACACCAGCATGGAATGTAAGGCTGTTTGCAACTGCGTAGCCTGAGGCCGTTGGAAGGCCGTACAGTCGAGAGCTTTCGAGCGAACAGGGCAGCGCTTCGCCATCGTCGTTGCACGTTCACGGAGCTTAATCAAACGAATGCATTTACTTCCTGTGGCTCAAACGCAACAGAGGAGTCGGAAGGCATACAGTGCCCTCTGACAGTTGTTACAACGAACGTGAGTGCACAGTGTCTCGTGAACTAAATCCCTAGCACTGTTGAAGCATTCCGTTAACGCATGCTTCTTCGCTCCTATGGCACTCCGAGGTGTTACTGACGGGGGACATCTGGACTTTTACTTGAGGCCTGGGGGCGGGGGGGTGGGGGGGTGGGTGGGGGGGGGGCTCACAATTCTTTGGTCGGCGAGCTCCGGAGTGCTCTTGCTGAAGCTCCCAGCAAGGAACTGAGAGCGGCAGGCCTCACACGAGTACACTCAGACGGCTTCCGTCACGAGTAAACTCAGGCCTCTTATGTGAGGCCTTTCCGGCAGCAAAGAGAAGGTGGGCGCGAGGAGTGTGCTTCAGGCAGCTTAGGACCCGCCACTGTCTCGTCTACCACGGAGGGGAATAAGGTTTGCCCAGGGTCGCCCAGTTTCAAAGCGGAGCTCACGTAGTTATCCTCAGTGGTTTCTGATTACCTCAAGGAAACCCACGGGAGGAACAGGGCCCTTCCATGGAGGCCCTTTTGGGCACAGGGACCTCTGCGTGGGATCTAGTGGGTAAGTATGGCAGTACCTTAGGTAGGCCTCAGTGACCAAGGCTGTCGTCTGGCTCATGCCTTAGCTGTGTTAAGTGTGGACAACGTGCTGGTCCTCAGGCTGGGCCCACAGCCTAGCTTTCGCTTCTGTGAGAGTGCTGTCCCGAGTCCCCTCCTGGAGCCAGTCGTCAGCACGGTGCCTTTTGGCACTGCAGTTGTCTTTCAGTCAAGGAGGCCGTGCGACTGGCAGAGGGAGCCTGCGCAGCACTGCCTTCGCGAGGCTCTTTGACGACTGGGGCGCTCAACCCGGGCAAGCCGGAGAGCGGTACGTTGCCCTTGCTATGAATGTGAAGCGCTTTCTCCAGGGCCCTGTGTAGGCTAAGGTCCCTCAGAAGCCAGGAGCCGCCGTTCCGGCACGGAGAGAAGTCATCCTGCGAAATTGGCGAACGAGCTCCTATCCTGTGTGCCCCCAGGAGCGTCGCGGGGTTGAGGCACTCCGTGGTGGAGTATGGCCTCATGGAAACCACCGCACACCCAACTCCCCCGGCGTGAAACACTGGAACTTACCTTGAGGCCTGAGGTCACCTTTCGTTCGGCCGGAGCTGAACCTGGGGTGCCGTGGGAGGAGTTCCTAGAAAGGGATTGCCCGCACGGTTTTCGCTTTGCGAGAACACGCAGCCTCGGCCCACGACGACAATCCTGCCGTGCAGAGACGCCGGGCCGCTAGTGCTGTTCAGGCAGCTTTGAAGCCAAGCGCAAGGCGCCTCCAAACGGGGAGAAAGCGTACTCTCCCCTCGGCGTCCCACGTTCAAGCTGAATGACGCAGCATGTTTCTCGGAAGGCTCTGCCGAGCTATCTAGTACAAGGGAGAGAGTGCCTGCCTCCGCTGAGAAAGGTTTCGACGTGGGGATTGCTGGACGTGAGGAAGAGCGTTCCCCAGGCCGTGCAAAGTTGAGGCTTTGGTGGTTCTGGATGGTCCCAAGGGCCCAGAATTGTCCCTGGGAAAGCCGTCCTCTTTTTCCTTCTCCGGCTGGAAGTAAACAGCTGGCAACCGACTGCCGTACGCAGACGTCCTGGGGGAGCCCGCCGGTTTCATTTGGGACGCACACTGGTGTCTCACAGAAGAGCCCAAATTCCTACCTGGGGGCACACCAGCATGGAATGTAAGGCTGTTTGCAACTGCGTAGCCTGAGGCCGTTGGAAGGCCGTACAGTCGAGAGCTTTCGAGCGAACAGGGCAGCGCTTCGCCATCGTCGTTGCACGTTCACGGAGCTTAATCAAACGAATGCATTTACTTCCTGTGGCTCAAACGCAACAGAGGAGTCGGAAGGCATACAGTGCCCTCTGACAGTTGTTACAACGAACGTGAGTGCACAGTGTCTCGTGAACTAAATCCCTAGCACTGTTGAAGCATTCCGTTAACGCATGCTTCTTCGCTCCTATGGCACTCCGAGGTGTTACTGACGGGGGACATCTGGACTTTTACTTGAGGCCTGGGGGCGGGGGGGTGGGGGGGTGGGTGGGGGGGGGGGCTCACAATTCTTTGGTCGGCGAGCTCCGGAGTGCTCTTGCTGAAGCTCCCAGCAAGGAACTGAGAGCGGCAGGCCTCACACGAGTACACTCAGACGGCTTCCGTCACGAGTAAACTCAGGCCTCTTATGTGAGGCCTTTCCGGCAGCAAAGAGAAGGTGGGCGCGAGGAGTGTGCTTCAGGCAGCTTAGGACCCGCCACTGTCTCGTCTACCACGGAGGGGAATAAGGTTTGCCCAGGGTCGCCCAGTTTCAAAGCGGAGCTCACGTAGTTATCCTCAGTGGTTTCTGATTACCTCAAGGAAACCCACGGGAGGAACAGGGCCCTTCCATGGAGGCCCTTTTGGGCACAGGGACCTCTGCGTGGGATCTAGTGGGTAAGTATGGCAGTACCTTAGGTAGGCCTCAGTGACCAAGGCTGTCGTCTGGCTCATGCCTTAGCTGTGTTAAGTGTGGACAACGTGCTGGTCCTCAGGCTGGGCCCACAGCCTAGCTTTCGCTTCTGTGAGAGTGCTGTCCCGAGTCCCCTCCTGGAGCCAGTCGTCAGCACGGTGCCTTTTGGCACTGCAGTTGTCTTTCAGTCAAGGAGGCCGTGCGACTGGCAGAGGGAGCCTGCGCAGCACTGCCTTCGCGAGGCTCTTTGACGACTGGGGCGCTCAACCCGGGCAAGCCGGAGAGCGGTACGTTGCCCTTGCTATGAATGTGAAGCGCTTTCTCCAGGGCCCTGTGTAGGCTAAGGTCCCTCAGAAGCCAGGAGCCGCCGTTCCGGCACGGAGAGAAGTCATCCTGCGAAATTGGCGAACGAGCTCCTATCCTGTGTGCCCCCAGGAGCGTCGCGGGGTTGAGGCACTCCGTGGTGGAGTATGGCCTCATGGAAACCACCGCACACCCAACTCCCCCGGCGTGAAACACTGGAACTTACCTTGAGGCCTGAGGTCACCTTTCGTTCGGCCGGAGCTGAACCTGGGGTGCCGTGGGAGGAGTTCCTAGAAAGGGATTGCCCGCACGGTTTTCGCTTTGCGAGAACACGCAGCCTCGGCCCACGACGACAATCCTGCCGTGCAGAGACGCCGGGCCGCTAGTGCTGTTCAGGCAGCTTTGAAGCCAAGCGCAAGGCGCCTCCAAACGGGGAGAAAGCGTACTCTCCCCTCGGCGTCCCACGTTCAAGCTGAATGACGCAGCATGTTTCTCGGAAGGCTCTGCCGAGCTATCTAGTACAAGGGAGAGAGTGCCTGCCTCCGCTGAGAAAGGTTTCGACGTGGGGATTGCTGGACGTGAGGAAGAGCGTTCCCCAGGCCGTGCAAAGTTGAGGCTTTGGTGGTTCTGGATGGTCCCAAGGGCCCAGAATTGTCCCTGGGAAAGCCGTCCTCTTTTTCCTTCTCCGGCTGGAAGTAAACAGCTGGCAACCGACTGCCGTACGCAGACGTCCTGGGGGAGCCCGCCGGTTTCATTTGGGACGCACACTGGTGTCTCACAGAAGAGCCCAAATTCCTACCTGGGGGCACACCAGCATGGAATGTAAGGCTGTTTGCAACTGCGTAGCCTGAGGCCGTTGGAAGGCCGTACAGTCGAGAGCTTTCGAGCGAACAGGGCAGCGCTTCGCCATCGTCGTTGCACGTTCACGGAGCTTAATCAAACGAATGCATTTACTTCCTGTGGCTCAAACGCAACAGAGGAGTCGGAAGGCATACAGTGCCCTCTGACAGTTGTTACAACGAACGTGAGTGCACAGTGTCTCGTGAACTAAATCCCTAGCACTGTTGAAGCATTCCGTTAACGCATGCTTCTTCGCTCCTATGGCACTCCGAGGTGTTACTGACGGGGGACATCTGGACTTTTACTTGAGGCCTGGGGGCGGGGGGGTGGGGGGGTGGGTGGGGGGGGGGGCTCACAATTCTTTGGTCGGCGAGCTCCGGAGTGCTCTTGCTGAAGCTCCCAGCAAGGAACTGAGAGCGGCAGGCCTCACACGAGTACACTCAGACGGCTTCCGTCACGAGTAAACTCAGGCCTCTTATGTGAGGCCTTTCCGGCAGCAAAGAGAAGGTGGGCGCGAGGAGTGTGCTTCAGGCAGCTTAGGACCCGCCACTGTCTCGTCTACCACGGAGGGGAATAAGGTTTGCCCAGGGTCGCCCAGTTTCAAAGCGGAGCTCACGTAGTTATCCTCAGTGGTTTCTGATTACCTCAAGGAAACCCACGGGAGGAACAGGGCCCTTCCATGGAGGCCCTTTTGGGCACAGGGACCTCTGCGTGGGATCTAGTGGGTAAGTATGGCAGTACCTTAGGTAGGCCTCAGTGACCAAGGCTGTCGTCTGGCTCATGCCTTAGCTGTGTTAAGTGTGGACAACGTGCTGGTCCTCAGGCTGGGCCCACAGCCTAGCTTTCGCTTCTGTGAGAGTGCTGTCCCGAGTCCCCTCCTGGAGCCAGTCGTCAGCACGGTGCCTTTTGGCACTGCAGTTGTCTTTCAGTCAAGGAGGCCGTGCGACTGGCAGAGGGAGCCTGCGCAGCACTGCCTTCGCGAGGCTCTTTGACGACTGGGGCGCTCAACCCGGGCAAGCCGGAGAGCGGTACGTTGCCCTTGCTATGAATGTGAAGCGCTTTCTCCAGGGCCCTGTGTAGGCTAAGGTCCCTCAGAAGCCAGGAGCCGCCGTTCCGGCACGGAGAGAAGTCATCCTGCGAAATTGGCGAACGAGCTCCTATCCTGTGTGCCCCCAGGAGCGTCGCGGGGTTGAGGCACTCCGTGGTGGAGTATGGCCTCATGGAAACCACCGCACACCCAACTCCCCCGGCGTGAAACACTGGAACTTACCTTGAGGCCTGAGGTCACCTTTCGTTCGGCCGGAGCTGAACCTGGGGTGCCGTGGGAGGAGTTCCTAGAAAGGGATTGCCCGCACGGTTTTCGCTTTGCGAGAACACGCAGCCTCGGCCCACGACGACAATCCTGCCGTGCAGAGACGTCGGGCCGCTAGTGCTGTTCAGGCAGCTTTGAAGCCAAGCGCAAGGCGCCTCCAAACGGGGAGAAAGCGTACTCTCCCCTCGGCGTCCCACGTTCAAGCTGAATGACGCAGCATGTTTCTCGGAAGGCTCTGCCGAGCTATCTAGTACAAGGGAGAGAGTGCCTGCCTCCGCTGAGAAAGGTTTCGACGTGGGGATTGCTGGACGTGAGGAAGAGCGTTCCCCAGGCCGTGCAAAGTTGAGGCTTTGGTGGTTCTGGATGGTCCCAAGGGCCCAGAATTGTCCCTGGGAAAGCCGTCCTCTTTTTCCTTCTCCGGCTGGAAGTAAACAGCTGGCAACCGACTGCCGTACGCAGACGTCCTGGGGGAGCCCGCCGGTTTCATTTGGGACGCACACTGGTGTCTCACAGAAGAGCCCAAATTCCTACCTGGGGGCACACCAGCATGGAATGTAAGGCTGTTTGCAACTGCGTAGCCTGAGGCCGTTGGAAGGCCGTACAGTCGAGAGCTTTCGAGCGAACAGGGCAGCGCTTCGCCATCGTCGTTGCACGTTCACGGAGCTTAATCAAACGAATGCATTTACTTCCTGTGGCTCAAACGCAACAGAGGAGTCGGAAGGCATACAGTGCCCTCTGACAGTTGTTACAACGAACGTGAGTGCACAGTGTCTCGTGAACTAAATCCCTAGCACTGTTGAAGCATTCCGTTAACGCATGCTTCTTCGCTCCTATGGCACTCCGAGGTGTTACTGACGGGGGACATCTGGACTTTTACTTGAGGCCTGGGGGCGGGGGGGGTGGGTGGGTGGGTGGGGGGGGGCTCACAATTCTTTGGTCGGCGAGCTCCGGAGTGCTCTTGCTGAAGCTCCCAGCAAGGAACTGAGAGCGGCAGGCCTCACACGAGTACACTCAGACGGCTTCCGTCACGAGTAAACTCAGGCCTCTTATGTGAGGCCTTTCCGGCAGCAAAGAGAAGGTGGGCGCGAGGAGTGTGCTTCAGGCAGCTTAGGACCCGCCACTGTCTCGTCTACCACGGAGGGGAATAAGGTTTGCCCAGGGTCGCCCAGTTTCAAAGCGGAGCTCACGTAGTTATCCTCAGTGGTTTCTGATTACCTCAAGGAAACCCACGGGAGGAACAGGGCCCTTCCATGGAGGCCCTTTTGGGCACAGGGACCTCTGCGTGGGATCTAGTGGGTAAGTATGGCAGTACCTTAGGTAGGCCTCAGTGACCAAGGCTGTCGTCTGGCTCATGCCTTAGCTGTGTTAAGTGTGGACAACGTGCTGGTCCTCAGGCTGGGCCCACAGCCTAGCTTTCGCTTCTGTGAGAGTGCTGTCCCGAGTCCCCTCCTGGAGCCAGTCGTCAGCACGGTGCCTTTTGGCACTGCAGTTGTCTTTCAGTCAAGGAGGCCGTGCGACTGGCAGAGGGAGCCTGCGCAGCACTGCCTTCGCGAGGCTCTTTGACGACTGGGGCGCTCAACCCGGGCAAGCCGGAGAGCGGTACGTTGCCCTTGCTATGAATGTGAAGCGCTTTCTCCAGGGCCCTGTGTAGGCTAAGGTCCCTCAGAAGCCAGGAGCCGCCGTTCCGGCACGGAGAGAAGTCATCCTGCGAAATTGGCGAACGAGCTCCTATCCTGTGTGCCCCCAGGAGCGTCGCGGGGTTGAGGCACTCCGTGGTGGAGTATGGCCTCATGGAAACCACCGCACACCCAACTCCCCCGGCGTGAAACACTGGAACTTACCTTGAGGCCTGAGGTCACCTTTCGTTCGGCCGGAGCTGAACCTGGGGTGCCGTGGGAGGAGTTCCTAGAAAGGGATTGCCCGCACGGTTTTCGCTTTGCGAGAACACGCAGCCTCGGCCCACGACGACAATCCTGCCGTGCAGAGACGTCGGGCCGCTAGTGCTGTTCAGGCAGCTTTGAAGCCAAGCGCAAGGCGCCTCCAAACGGGGAGAAAGCGTACTCTCCCCTCGGCGTCCCACGTTCAAGCTGAATGACGCAGCATGTTTCTCGGAAGGCTCTGCCGAGCTATCTAGTACAAGGGAGAGAGTGCCTGCCTCCGCTGAGAAAGGTTTCGACGTGGGGATTGCTGGACGTGAGGAAGAGCGTTCCCCAGGCCGTGCAAAGTTGAGGCTTTGGTGGTTCTGGATGGTCCCAAGGGCCCAGAATTGTCCCTGGGAAAGCCGTCCTCTTTTTCCTTCTCCGGCTGGAAGTAAACAGCTGGCAACCGACTGCCGTACGCAGACGTCCTGGGGGAGCCCGCCGGTTTCATTTGGGACGCACACTGGTGTCTCACAGAAGAGCCCAAATTCCTACCTGGGGGCACACCAGCATGGAATGTAAGGCTGTTTGCAACTGCGTAGCCTGAGGCCGTTGGAAGGCCGTACAGTCGAGAGCTTTCGAGCGAACAGGGCAGCGCTTCGCCATCGTCGTTGCACGTTCACGGAGCTTAATCAAACGAATGCATTTACTTCCTGTGGCTCAAACGCAACAGAGGAGTCGGAAGGCATACAGTGCCCTCTGACAGTTGTTACAACGAACGTGAGTGCACAGTGTCTCGTGAACTAAATCCCTAGCACTGTTGAAGCATTCCGTTAACGCATGCTTCTTCGCTCCTATGGCACTCCGAGGTGTTACTGACGGGGGACATCTGGACTTTTACTTGAGGCCTGGGGGCGGGGGGGGTGGGTGGGTGGGTGGGGGGGGGCTCACAATTCTTTGGTCGGCGAGCTCCGGAGTGCTCTTGCTGAAGCTCCCAGCAAGGAACTGAGAGCGGCAGGCCTCACACGAGTACACTCAGACGGCTTCCGTCACGAGTAAACTCAGGCCTCTTATGTGAGGCCTTTCCGGCAGCAAAGAGAAGGTGGGCGCGAGGAGTGTGCTTCAGGCAGCTTAGGACCCGCCACTGTCTCGTCTACCACGGAGGGGAATAAGGTTTGCCCAGGGTCGCCCAGTTTCAAAGCGGAGCTCACGTAGTTATCCTCAGTGGTTTCTGATTACCTCAAGGAAACCCACGGGAGGAACAGGGCCCTTCCATGGAGGCCCTTTTGGGCACAGGGACCTCTGCGTGGGATCTAGTGGGTAAGTATGGCAGTACCTTAGGTAGGCCTCAGTGACCAAGGCTGTCGTCTGGCTCATGCCTTAGCTGTGTTAAGTGTGGACAACGTGCTGGTCCTCAGGCTGGGCCCACAGCCTAGCTTTCGCTTCTGTGAGAGTGCTGTCCCGAGTCCCCTCCTGGAGCCAGTCGTCAGCACGGTGCCTTTTGGCACTGCAGTTGTCTTTCAGTCAAGGAGGCCGTGCGACTGGCAGAGGGAGCCTGCGCAGCACTGCCTTCGCGAGGCTCTTTGACGACTGGGGCGCTCAACCCGGGCAAGCCGGAGAGCGGTACGTTGCCCTTGCTATGAATGTGAAGCGCTTTCTCCAGGGCCCTGTGTAGGCTAAGGTCCCTCAGAAGCCAGGAGCCGCCGTTCCGGCACGGAGAGAAGTCATCCTGCGAAATTGGCGAACGAGCTCCTATCCTGTGTGCCCCCAGGAGCGTCGCGGGGTTGAGGCACTCCGTGGTGGAGTATGTCCTCATGGAAACCACCGCACACCCAACTCCCCCGGCGTGAAACACTGGAACTTACCTTGAGGCCTGAGGTCACCTTTCGTTCGGCCGGAGCTGAACCTGGGGTGCCGTGGGAGGAGTTCCTAGAAAGGGATTGCCCGCACGGTTTTCGCTTTGCGAGAACACGCAGCCTCGGCCCACGACGACAATCCTGCCGTGCAGAGACGTCGGGCCGCTAGTGCTGTTCAGGCAGCTTTGAAGCCAAGCGCAAGGCGCCTCCAAACGGGGAGAAAGCGTACTCTCCCCTCGGCGTCCCACGTTCAAGCTGAATGACGCAGCATGTTTCTCGGAAGGCTCTGCCGAGCTATCTAGTACAAGGGAGAGAGTGCCTGCCTCCGCTGAGAAAGGTTTCGACGTGGGGATTGCTGGACGTGAGGAAGAGCGTTCCCCAGGCCGTGCAAAGTTGAGGCTTTGGTGGTTCTGGATGGTCCCAAGGGCCCAGAATTGTCCCTGGGAAAGCCGTCCTCTTTTTCCTTCTCCGGCTGGAAGTAAACAGCTGGCAACCGACTGCCGTACGCAGACGTCCTGGGGGAGCCCGCCGGTTTCATTTGGGACGCACACTGGTGTCTCACAGAAGAGCCCAAATTCCTACCTGGGGGCACACCAGCATGGAATGTAAGGCTGTTTGCAACTGCGTAGCCTGAGGCCGTTGGAAGGCCGTACAGTCGAGAGCTTTCGAGCGAACAGGGCAGCGCTTCGCCATCGTCGTTGCACGTTCACGGAGCTTAATCAAACGAATGCATTTACTTCCTGTGGCTCAAACGCAACAGAGGAGTCGGAAGGCATACAGTGCCCTCTGACAGTTGTTACAACGAACGTGAGTGCACAGTGTCTCGTGAACTAAATCCCTAGCACTGTTGAAGCATTCCGTTAACGCATGCTTCTTCGCTCCTATGGCACTCCGAGGTGTTACTGACGGGGGACATCTGGACTTTTACTTGAGGCCTGGGGGCGGGGGGGGTGGGTGGGTGGGTGGGGGGGGGCTCACAATTCTTTGGTCGGCGAGCTCCGGAGTGCTCTTGCTGAAGCTCCCAGCAAGGAACTGAGAGCGGCAGGCCTCACACGAGTACACTCAGACGGCTTCCGTCACGAGTAAACTCAGGCCTCTTATGTGAGGCCTTTCCGGCAGCAAAGAGAAGGTGGGCGCGAGGAGTGTGCTTCAGGCAGCTTAGGACCCGCCACTGTCTCGTCTACCACGGAGGGGAATAAGGTTTGCCCAGGGTCGCCCAGTTTCAAAGCGGAGCTCACGTAGTTATCCTCAGTGGTTTCTGATTACCTCAAGGAAACCCACGGGAGGAACAGGGCCCTTCCATGGAGGCCCTTTTGGGCACAGGGACCTCTGCGTGGGATCTAGTGGGTAAGTATGGCAGTACCTTAGGTAGGCCTCAGTGACCAAGGCTGTCGTCTGGCTCATGCCTTAGCTGTGTTAAGTGTGGACAACGTGCTGGTCCTCAGGCTGGGCCCACAGCCTAGCTTTCGCTTCTGTGAGAGTGCTGTCCCGAGTCCCCTCCTGGAGCCAGTCGTCAGCACGGTGCCTTTTGGCACTGCAGTTGTCTTTCAGTCAAGGAGGCCGTGCGACTGGCAGAGGGAGCCTGCGCAGCACTGCCTTCGCGAGGCTCTTTGACGACTGGGGCGCTCAACCCGGGCAAGCCGGAGAGCGGTACGTTGCCCTTGCTATGAATGTGAAGCGCTTTCTCCAGGGCCCTGTTTAGGCTAAGGTCCCTCAGAAGCCAGGAGCCGCCGTTCCGGCACGGAGAGAAGTCATCCTGCGAAATTGGCGAACGAGCTCCTATCCTGTGTGCCCCCAGGAGCGTCGCGGGGTTGAGGCACTCCGTGGTGGAGTATGGCCTCATGGAAACCACCGCACACCCAACTCCCCCGGCGTGAAACACTGGAACTTACCTTGAGGCCTGAGGTCACCTTTCGTTCGGCCGGAGCTGAACCTGGGGTGCCGTGGGAGGAGTTCCTAGAAAGGGATTGCCCGCACGGTTTTCGCTTTGCGAGAACACGCAGCCTCGGCCCACGACGACAATCCTGCCGTGCAGAGACGTCGGGCCGCTAGTGCTGTTCAGGCAGCTTTGAAGCCAAGCGCAAGGCGCCTCCAAACGGGGAGAAAGCGTACTCTCCCCTCGGCGTCCCACGTTCAAGCTGAATGACGCAGCATGTTTCTCGGAAGGCTCTGCCGAGCTATCTAGTACAAGGGAGAGAGTGCCTGCCTCCGCTGAGAAAGGTTTCGACGTGGGGATTGCTGGACGTGAGGAAGAGCGTTCCCCAGGCCGTGCAAAGTTGAGGCTTTGGTGGTTCTGGATGGTCCCAAGGGCCCAGAATTGTCCCTGGGAAAGCCGTCCTCTTTTTCCTTCTCCGGCTGGAAGTAAACAGCTGGCAACCGACTGCCGTACGCAGACGTCCTGGGGGAGCCCGCCGGTTTCATTTGGGACGCACACTGGTGTCTCACAGAAGAGCCCAAATTCCTACCTGGGGGCACACCAGCATGGAATGTAAGGCTGTTTGCAACTGTGTAGCCTGAGGCCGTTGGAAGGCCGTACAGTCGAGAGCTTTCGAGCGAACAGGGCAGCGCTTCGCCATCGTCGTTGCACGTTCACGGAGCTTAATCAAACGAATGCATTTACTTCCTGTGGCTCAAACGCAACAGAGGAGTCGGAAGGCATACAGTGCCCTCTGACAGTTGTTACAACGAACGTGAGTGCACAGTGTCTCGTGAACTAAATCCCTAGCACTGTTGAAGCATTCCGTTAACGCATGCTTCTTCGCTCCTATGGCACTCCGAGGTGTTACTGACGGGGGACATCTGGACTTTTACTTGAGGCCTGGGGGCGGGGGGGGTGGGTGGGTGGGTGGGGGGGGGCTCACAATTCTTTGGTCGGCGAGCTCCGGAGTGCTCTTGCTGAAGCTCCCAGCAAGGAACTGAGAGCGGCAGGCCTCACACGAGTACACTCAGACGGCTTCCGTCACGAGTAAACTCAGGCCTCTTATGTGAGGCCTTTCCGGCAGCAAAGAGAAGGTGGGCGCGAGGAGTGTGCTTCAGGCAGCTTAGGACCCGCCACTGTCTCGTCTACCACGGAGGGGAATAAGGTTTGCCCAGGGTCGCCCAGTTTCAAAGCGGAGCTCACGTAGTTATCCTCAGTGGTTTCTGATTACCTCAAGGAAACCCACGGGAGGAACAGGGCCCTTCCATGGAGGCCCTTTTGGGCACAGGGACCTCTGCGTGGGATCTAGTGGGTAAGTATGGCAGTACCTTAGGTAGGCCTCAGTGACCAAGGCTGTCGTCTGGCTCATGCCTTAGCTGTGTTAAGTGTGGACAACGTGCTGGTCCTCAGGCTGGGCCCACAGCCTAGCTTTCGCTTCTGTGAGAGTGCTGTCCCGAGTCCCCTCCTGGAGCCAGTCGTCAGCACGGTGCCTTTTGGCACTGCAGTTGTCTTTCAGTCAAGGAGGCCGTGCGACTGGCAGAGGGAGCCTGCGCAGCACTGCCTTCGCGAGGCTCTTTGACGACTGGGGCGCTCAACCCGGGCAAGCCGGAGAGCGGTACGTTGCCCTTGCTATGAATGTGAAGCGCTTTCTCCAGGGCCCTGTTTAGGCTAAGGTCCCTCAGAAGCCAGGAGCCGCCGTTCCGGCACGGAGAGAAGTCATCCTGCGAAATTGGCGAACGAGCTCCTATCCTGTGTGCCCCCAGGAGCGTCGCGGGGTTGAGGCACTCCGTGGTGGAGTATGGCCTCATGGAAACCACCGCACACCCAACTCCCCCGGCGTGAAACACTGGAACTTACCTTGAGGCCTGAGGTCACCTTTCGTTCGGCCGGAGCTGAACCTGGGGTGCCGTGGGAGGAGTTCCTAGAAAGGGATTGCCCGCACGGTTTTCGCTTTGCGAGAACACGCAGCCTCGGCCCACGACGACAATCCTGCCGTGCAGAGACGCCGGGCCGCTAGTGCTGTTCAGGCAGCTTTGAGGCCAAGCGCAAGGCGCCTCCAAACGGGGAGAAAGCGTACTCTCCCCTCGGCGTCCCACGTTCAAGCTGAATGACGCAGCATGTTTCTCGGAAGGCTCTGCCGAGCTATCTAGTACAAGGGAGAGAGTGCCTGCCTCCGCTGAGAAAGGTTTCGACGTGGGGATTGCTGGACGTGAGGAAGAGCGTTCCCCAGGCCGTGCAAAGTTGAGGCTTTGGTGGTTCTGGATGGTCCCAAGGGCCCAGAATTGTCCCTGGGAAAGCCGTCCTCTTTTTCCTTCTCCGGCTGGAAGTAAACAGCTGGCAACCGACTGCCGTACGCAGACGTCCTGGGGGAGCCCGCCGGTTTCATTTGGGACGCACACTGGTGTCTCACAGAAGAGCCCAAATTCCTACCTGGGGGCACACCAGCATGGAATGTAAGGCTGTTTGCAACTGCGTAGCCTGAGGCCGTTGGAAGGCCGTACAGTCGAGAGCTTTCGAGCGAACAGGGCAGCGCTTCGCCATCGTCGTTGCACGTTCACGGAGCTTAATCAAACGAATGCATTTACTTCCTGTGGCTCAAACGCAACAGAGGAGTCGGAAGGCATACAGTGCCCTCTGACAGTTGTTACAACGAGCGTGAGTGCACAGTGTCTCGTGAACTAAATCCCTAGCACTGTTGAAGCATTCCGTTAACGCATGCTTCTTCGCTCCTATGGCACTCCGAGGTGTTACTGACGGGGGACATCTGGACTTTTACTTGAGGCCTGGGGGCGGGGGGGTGGGGGGGTGGGTGGGGGGGGGCTCACAATTCTTTGGTCGGCGAGCTCCGGAGTGCTCTTGCTGAAGCTCCCAGCAAGGAACTGAGAGCGGCAGGCCTCACACGAGTACACTCAGACGGCTTCCGTCACGAGTAAACTCAGGCCTCTTTTGTGAGGCCTTTCCGGCAGCAAAGAGAAGGTGGGCGCGAGGAGTGTGCTTCAGGCAGCTTAGGACCCGCCACTGTCTCGTCTACCACGGAGGGGAATAAGGTTTGCCCAGGGTCGCCCAGTTTCAAAGCGGAGCTCACGTAGTTATCCTCAGTGGTTTCTGATTACCTCAAGGAAACCCACGGGAGGAACAGGGCCCTTCCATGGAGGCCCTTTTGGGCACAGGGACCTCTGCGTGGGATCTAGTGGGTAAGTATGGCAGTACCTTAGGTAGGCCTCAGTGACCAAGGCTGTCGTCTGGCTCATGCCTTAGCTGTGTTAAGTGTGGACAACGTGCTGGTCCTCAGGCTGGGCCCACAGCCTAGCTTTCGCTTCTGTGAGAGTGCTGTCCCGAGTCCCCTCCTGGAGCCAGTCGTCAGCACGGTGCCTTTTGGCACTGCAGTTGTCTTTCAGTCAAGGAGGCCGTGCGACTGGCAGAGGGAGCCTGCGCAGCACTGCCTTCGCGAGGCTCTTTGACGACTGGGGCGCTCAACCCGGGCAAGCCGGAGAGCGGTACGTTGCCCTTGCTATGAATGTGAAGCGCTTTCTCCAGGGGCCTGTTTAGGCTAAGGTCCCTCAGAAGCCAGGAGCCGCCGTTCCGGCACGGAGAGAAGTCATCCTGCGAAATTGGCGAACGAGCTCCTATCCTGTGTGCCCCCAGGAGCGTCGCGGGGTTGAGGCACTCCGTGGTGGAGTATGGCCTCATGGAAACCACCGCACACCCAACTCCCCCGGCGTGAAACACTGGAACTTACCTTGAGGCCTGAGGTCACCTTTCGTTCGGCCGGAGCTGAACCTGGGGTGCCGTGGGAGGAGTTCCTAGAAAGGGATTGCCCGCACGGTTTTCGCTTTGCGAGAACACGCAGCCTCGGCCCACGACGACAATCCTGCCGTGCAGAGACGCCGGGCCGCTAGTGCTGTTCAGGCAGCTTTGAGGCCAAGCGCAAGGCGCCTCCAAACGGGGAGAAAGCGTACTCTCCCCTCGGCGTCCCACGTTCAAGCTGAATGACGCAGCATGTTTCTCGGAAGGCTCTGCCGAGCTATCTAGTACAAGGGAGAGAGTGCCTGCCTCCGCTGAGAAAGGTTTCGACGTGGGGATTGCTGGACGTGAGGAAGAGCGTTCCCCAGGCCGTGCAAAGTTGAGGCTTTGGTGGTTCTGGATGGTCCCAAGGGCCCAGAATTGTCCCTGGGAAAGCCGTCCTCTTTTTCCTTCTCCGGCTGGAAGTAAACAGCTGGCAACCGACTGCCGTACGCAGACGTCCTGGGGGAGCCCGCCGGTTTCATTTGGGACGCACACTGGTGTCTCACAGAAGAGCCCAAATTCCTACCTGGGGGCACACCAGCATGGAATGTAAGGCTGTTTGCAACTGCGTAGCCTGAGGCCGTTGGAAGGCCGTACAGTCGAGAGCTTTCGAGCGAACAGGGCAGCGCTTCGCCATCGTCGTTGCACGTTCACGGAGCTTAATCAAACGAATGCATTTACTTCCTGTGGCTCAAACGCAACAGAGGAGTCGGAAGGCATACAGTGCCCTCTGACAGTTGTTACAACGAGCGTGAGTGCACAGTGTCTCGTGAACTAAATCCCTAGCACTGTTGAAGCATTCCGTTAACGCATGCTTCTTCGCTCCTATGGCACTCCGAGGTGTTACTGACGGGGGACATCTGGACTTTTACTTGAGGCCTGGGGGCGGGGGGGTGGGGGGGTGGGTGGGGGGGGGCTCACAATTCTTTGGTCGGCGAGCTCCGGAGTGCTCTTGCTGAAGCTCCCAGCAAGGAACTGAGAGCGGCAGGCCTCACACGAGTACACTCAGACGGCTTCCGTCACGAGTAAACTCAGGCCTCTTTTGTGAGGCCTTTCCGGCAGCAAAGAGAAGGTGGGCGCGAGGAGTGTGCTTCAGGCAGCTTAGGACCCGCCACTGTCTCGTCTACCACGGAGGGGAATAAGGTTTGCCCAGGGTCGCCCAGTTTCAAAGCGGAGCTCACGTAGTTATCCTCAGTGGTTTCTGATTACCTCAAGGAAACCCACGGGAGGAACAGGGCCCTTCCATGGAGGCCCTTTTGGGCACAGGGACCTCTGCGTGGGATCTAGTGGGTAAGTATGGCAGTACCTTAGGTAGGCCTCAGTGACCAAGGCTGTCGTCTGGCTCATGCCTTAGCTGTGTTAAGTGTGGACAACGTGCTGGTCCTCAGGCTGGGCCCACAGCCTAGCTTTCGCTTCTGTGAGAGTGCTGTCCCGAGTCCCCTCCTGGAGCCAGTCGTCAGCACGGTGCCTTTTGGCACTGCAGTTGTCTTTCAGTCAAGGAGGCCGTGCGACTGGCAGAGGGAGCCTGCGCAGCACTGCCTTCGCGAGGCTCTTTGACGACTGGGGCGCTCAACCCGGGCAAGCCGGAGAGCGGTACGTTGCCCTTGCTATGAATGTGAAGCGCTTTCTCCAGGGGCCTGTTTAGGCTAAGGTCCCTCAGAAGCCAGGAGCCGCCGTTCCGGCACGGAGAGAAGTCATCCTGCGAAATTGGCGAACGAGCTCCTATCCTGTGTGCCCCCAGGAGCGTCGCGGGGTTGAGGCACTCCGTGGTGGAGTATGGCCTCATGGAAACCACCGCACACCCAACTCCCCCGGCGTGAAACACTGGAACTTACCTTGAGGCCTGAGGTCACCTTTCGTTCGGCCGGAGCTGAACCTGGGGTGCCGTGGGAGGAGTTCCTAGAAAGGGATTGCCCGCACGGTTTTCGCTTTGCGAGAACACGCAGCCTCGGCCCACGACGACAATCCTGCCGTGCAGAGACGCCGGGCCGCTAGTGCTGTTCAGGCAGCTTTGAGGCCAAGCGCAAGGCGCCTCCAAACGGGGAGAAAGCGTACTCTCCCCTCGGCGTCCCACGTTCAAGCTGAATGACGCAGCATGTTTCTCGGAAGGCTCTGCCGAGCTATCTAGTACAAGGGAGAGAGTGCCTGCCTCCGCTGAGAAAGGTTTCGACGTGGGGATTGCTGGACGTGAGGAAGAGCGTTCCCCAGGCCGTGCAAAGTTGAGGCTTTGGTGGTTCTGGATGGTCCCAAGGGCCCAGAATTGTCCCTGGGAAAGCCGTCCTCTTTTTCCTTCTCCGGCTGGAAGTAAACAGCTGGCAACCGACTGCCGTACGCAGACGTCCTGGGGGAGCCCGCCGGTTTCATTTGGGACGCACACTGGTGTCTCACAGAAGAGCCCAAATTCCTACCTGGGGGCACACCAGCATGGAATGTAAGGCTGTTTGCAACTGCGTAGCCTGAGGCCGTTGGAAGGCCGTACAGTCGAGAGCTTTCGAGCGAACAGGGCAGCGCTTCGCCATCGTCGTTGCACGTTCACGGAGCTTAATCAAACGAATGCATTTACTTCCTGTGGCTCAAACGCAACAGAGGAGTCGGAAGGCATACAGTGCCCTCTGACAGTTGTTACAACGAGCGTGAGTGCACAGTGTCTCGTGAACTAAATCCCTAGCACTGTTGAAGCATTCCGTTAACGCATGCTTCTTCGCTCCTATGGCACTCCGAGGTGTTACTGACGGGGGACATCTGGACTTTTACTTGAGGCCTGGGGGCGGGGGGGTGGGGGGGTGGGTGGGTGGGGGGGGGCTCACAATTCTTTGGTCGGCGAGCTCCGGAGTGCTCTTGCTGAAGCTCCCAGCAAGGAACTGAGAGCGGCAGGCCTCACACGAGTACACTCAGACGGCTTCCGTCACGAGTAAACTCAGGCCTCTTTTGTGAGGCCTTTCCGGCAGCAAAGAGAAGGTGGGCGCGAGGAGTGTGCTTCAGGCAGCTTAGGACCCGCCACTGTCTCGTCTACCACGGAGGGGAATAAGGTTTGCCCAGGGTCGCCCAGTTTCAAAGCGGAGCTCACGTAGTTATCCTCAGTGGTTTCTGATTACCTCAAGGAAACCCACGGGAGGAACAGGGCCCTTCCATGGAGGCCCTTTTGGGCACAGGGACCTCTGCGTGGGATCTAGTGGGTAAGTATGGCAGTACCTTAGGTAGGCCTCAGTGACCAAGGCTGTCGTCTGGCTCATGCCTTAGCTGTGTTAAGTGTGGACAACGTGCTGGTCCTCAGGCTGGGCCCACAGCCTAGCTTTCGCTTCTGTGAGAGTGCTGTCCCGAGTCCCCTCCTGGAGCCAGTCGTCAGCACGGTGCCTTTTGGCACTGCAGTTGTCTTTCAGTCAAGGAGGCCGTGCGACTGGCAGAGGGAGCCTGCGCAGCACTGCCTTCGCGAGGCTCTTTGACGACTGGGGCGCTCAACCCGGGCAAGCCGGAGAGCGGTACGTTGCCCTTGCTATGAATGTGAAGCGCTTTCTCCAGGGGCCTGTTTAGGCTAAGGTCCCTCAGAAGCCAGGAGCCGCCGTTCCGGCACGGAGAGAAGTCATCCTGCGAAATTGGCGAACGAGCTCCTATCCTGTGTGCCCCCAGGAGCGTCGCGGGGTTGAGGCACTCCGTGGTGGAGTATGGCCTCATGGAAACCACCGCACACCCAACTCCCCCGGCGTGAAACACTGGAACTTACCTTGAGGCCTGAGGTCACCTTTCGTTCGGCCGGAGCTGAACCTGGGGTGCCGTGGGAGGAGTTCCTAGAAAGGGATTGCCCGCACGGTTTTCGCTTTGCGAGAACACGCAGCCTCGGCCCACGACGACAATCCTGCCGTGCAGAGACGCCGGGCCGCTAGTGCTGTTCAGGCAGCTTTGAGGCCAACGCCTCCAAACGGGGAGAAAGCGTACTCTCCCCTCGGCGTCCCACGTTCAAGCTGAATGACGCAGCATGTTTCTCGGAAGGCTCTGCCGAGCTATCTAGTACAAGGGAGAGAGTGCCTGCCTCCGCTGAGAAAGGTTTCGACGTGGGGATTGCTGGACGTGAGGAAGAGCGTTCCCCAGGCCGTGCAAAGTTGAGGCTTTGGTGGTTCTGGATGGTCCCAAGGGCCCAGAATTGTCCCTGGGAAAGCCGTCCTCTTTTTCCTTCTCCGGCTGGAAGTAAACAGCTGGCAACCGACTGCCGTACGCAGACGTCCTGGGGGAGCCCGCCGGTTTCATTTGGGACGCACACTGGTGTCTCACAGAAGAGCCCAAATTCCTACCTGGGGGCACACCAGCATGGAATGTAAGGCTGTTTGCAACTGCGTAGCCTGAGGCCGTTGGAAGGCCGTACAGTCGAGAGCTTTCGAGCGAACAGGGCAGCGCTTCGCCATCGTCGTTGCACGTTCACGGAGCTTAATCAAACGAATGCATTTACTTCCTGTGGCTCAAACGCAACAGAGGAGTCGGAAGGCATACAGTGCCCTCTGACAGTTGTTACAACGAGCGTGAGTGCACAGTGTCTCGTGAACTAAATCCCTAGCACTGTTGAAGCATTCCGTTAACGCATGCTTCTTCGCTCCTATGGCACTCCGAGGTGTTACTGACGGGGGACATCTGGACTTTTACTTGAGGCCTGGGGGCGGGGGGGTGGGGGGGTGGGTGGGGGGGGGGCTCACAATTCTTTGGTCGGCGAGCTCCGGAGTGCTCTTGCTGAAGCTCCCAGCAAGGAACTGAGAGCGGCAGGCCTCACACGAGTACACTCAGACGGCTTCCGTCACGAGTAAACTCAGGCCTCTTATGTGAGGCCTTTCCGGCAGCAAAGAGAAGGTGGGCGCGAGGAGTGTGCTTCAGGCAGCTTAGGACCCGCCACTGTCTCGTCTACCACGGAGGGGAATAAGGTTTGCCCAGGGTCGCCCAGTTTCAAAGCGGAGCTCACGTAGTTATCCTCAGTGGTTTCTGATTACCTCAAGGAAACCCACGGGAGGAACAGGGCCCTTCCATGGAGGCCCTTTTGGGCACAGGGACCTCTGCGTGGGATCTAGTGGGTAAGTATGGCAGTACCTTAGGTAGGCCTCAGTGACCAAGGCTGTCGTCTGGCTCATGCCTTAGCTGTGTTAAGTGTGGACAACGTGCTGGTCCTCAGGCTGGGCCCACAGCCTAGCTTTCGCTTCTGTGAGAGTGCTGTCCCGAGTCCCCTCCTGGAGCCAGTCGTCAGCACGGTGCCTTTTGGCACTGCAGTTGTCTTTCAGTCAAGGAGGCCGTGCGACTGGCAGAGGGAGCCTGCGCAGCACTGCCTTCGCGAGGCTCTTTGACGACTGGGGCGCTCAACCCGGGCAAGCCGGAGAGCGGTACGTTGCCCTTGCTATGAATGTGAAGCGCTTTCTCCAGGGGCCTGTTTAGGCTAAGGTCCCTCAGAAGCCAGGAGCCGCCGTTCCGGCACGGAGAGAAGTCATCCTGCGAAATTGGCGAACGAGCTCCTATCCTGTGTGCCCCCAGGAGCGTCGCGGGGTTGAGGCACTCCGTGGTGGAGTATGGCCTCATGGAAACCACCGCACACCCAACTCCCCCGGCGTGAAACACTGGAACTTACCTTGAGGCCTGAGGTCACCTTTCGTTCGGCCGGAGCTGAACCTGGGGTGCCGTGGGAGGAGTTCCTAGAAAGGGATTGCCCGCACGGTTTTCGCTTTGCGAGAACACGCAGCCTCGGCCCACGACGACAATCCTGCCGTGCAGAGACGCCGGGCCGCTAGTGCTGTTCAGGCAGCTTTGAAGCCAAGCGCAAGGCGCCTCCAAACGGGGAGAAAGCGTACTCTCCCCTCGGCGTCCCACGTTCAAGCTGAATGACGCAGCATGTTTCTCGGAAGGCTCTGCCGAGCTATCTAGTACAAGGGAGAGAGTGCCTGCCTCCGCTGAGAAAGGTTTCGACGTGGGGATTGCTGGACGTGAGGAAGAGCGTTCCCCAGGCCGTGCAAAGTTGAGGCTTTGGTGGTTCTGGATGGTCCCAAGGGCCCAGAATTGTCCCTGGGAAAGCCGTCCTCTTTTTCCTTCTCCGGCTGGAAGTAAACAGCTGGCAACCGACTGCCGTACGCAGACGTCCTGGGGGAGCCCGCCGGTTTCATTTGGGACGCACACTGGTGTCTCACAGAAGAGCCCAAATTCCTACCTGGGGGCACACCAGCATGGAATGTAAGGCTGTTTGCAACTGCGTAGCCTGAGGCCGTTGGAAGGCCGTACAGTCGAGAGCTTTCGAGCGAACAGGGCAGCGCTTCGCCATCGTCGTTGCACGTTCACGGAGCTTAATCAAACGAATGCATTTACTTCCTGTGGCTCAAACGCAACAGAGGAGTCGGAAGGCATACAGTGCC
This sequence comes from Lagenorhynchus albirostris, assembly GCF_949774975.1. Lineage (NCBI taxonomy): Eukaryota > Metazoa > Chordata > Mammalia > Artiodactyla > Delphinidae > Lagenorhynchus > Lagenorhynchus albirostris. Next base: position 22,486,679 of record NC_083113.1, on the reverse strand, counting down.
CTCTGACAGTTGTTACAACGAGCGTGAGTGCACAGTGTCTCGTGAACTAAATCCCTAGCACTGTTGAAGCATTCCGTTAACGCATGCTTCTTCGCTCCTATGGCACTCCGAGGTGTTACTGACGGGGGACATCTGGACTTTTACTTGAGGCCTGGGGGCGGGGGGGGTGGGGGGGTGGGTGGGGGGGGGGCTCACAATTCTTTGGTCGGCGAGCTCCGGAGTGCTCTTGCTGAAGCTCCCAGCAAGGAACTGAGAGCGGCAGGCCTCACACGAGTACACTCAGACGGCTTCCGTCACGAGTAAACTCAGGCCTCTTATGTGAGGCCTTTCCGGCAGCAAAGAGAAGGTGGGCGCGAGGAGTGTGCTTCAGGCAGCTTAGGACCCGCCACTGTCTCGTCTACCACGGAGGGGAATAAGGTTTGCCCAGGGTCGCCCAGTTTCAAAGCGGAGCTCACGTAGTTATCCTCAGTGGTTTCTGATTACCTCAAGGAAACCCACGGGAGGAACAGGGCCCTTCCATGGAGGCCCTTTTGGGCACAGGGACCTCTGCGTGGGATCTAGTGGGTAAGTATGGCAGTACCTTAGGTAGGCCTCAGTGACCAAGGCTGTCGTCTGGCTCATGCCTTAGCTGTGTTAAGTGTGGACAACGTGCTGGTCCTCAGGCTGGGCCCACAGCCTAGCTTTCGCTTCTGTGAGAGTGCTGTCCCGAGTCCCCTCCTGGAGCCAGTCGTCAGCACGGTGCCTTTTGGCACTGCAGTTGTCTTTCAGTCAAGGAGGCCGTGCGACTGGCAGAGGGAGCCTGCGCAGCACTGCCTTCGCGAGGCTCTTTGACGACTGGGGCGCTCAACCCGGGCAAGCCGGAGAGCGGTACGTTGCCCTTGCTATGAATGTGAAGCGCTTTCTCCAGGGGCCTGTTTAGGCTAAGGTCCCTCAGAAGCCAGGAGCCGCCGTTCCGGCACGGAGAGAAGTCATCCTGCGAAATTGGCGAACGAGCTCCTATCCTGTGTGCCCCCAGGAGCGTCGCGGGGTTGAGGCACTCCGTGGTGGAGTATGGCCTCATGGAAACCACCGCACACCCAACTCCCCCGGCGTGAAACACTGGAACTTACCTTGAGGCCTGAGGTCACCTTTCGTTCGGCCGGAGCTGAACCTGGGGTGCCGTGGGAGGAGTTCCTAGAAAGGGATTGCCCGCACGGTTTTCGCTTTGCGAGAACACGCAGCCTCGGCCCACGACGACAATCCTGCCGTGCAGAGACGCCGGGCCGCTAGTGCTGTTCAGGCAGCTTTGAAGCCAAGCGCAAGGCGCCTCCAAACGGGGAGAAAGCGTACTCTCCCCTCGGCGTCCCACGTTCAAGCTGAATGACGCAGCATGTTTCTCGGAAGGCTCTGCCGAGCTATCTAGTACAAGGGAGAGAGTGCCTGCCTCCGCTGAGAAAGGTTTCGACGTGGGGATTGCTGGACGTGAGGAAGAGCGTTCCCCAGGCCGTGCAAAGTTGAGGCTTTGGTGGTTCTGGATGGTCCCAAGGGCCCAGAATTGTCCCTGGGAAAGCCGTCCTCTTTTTCCTTCTCCGGCTGGAAGTAAACAGCTGGCAACCGACTGCCGTACGCAGACGTCCTGGGGGAGCCCGCCGGTTTCATTTGGGACGCACACTGGTGTCTCACAGAAGAGCCCAAATTCCTACCTGGGGGCACACCAGCATGGAATGTAAGGCTGTTTGCAACTGCGTAGCCTGAGGCCGTTGGAAGGCCGTACAGTCGAGAGCTTTCGAGCGAACAGGGCAGCGCTTCGCCATCGTCGTTGCACGTTCACGGAGCTTAATCAAACGAATGCATTTACTTCCTGTGGCTCAAACGCAACAGAGGAGTCGGAAGGCATACAGTGCCCTCTGACAGTTGTTACAACGAGCGTGAGTGCACAGTGTCTCGTGAACTAAATCCCTAGCACTGTTGAAGCATTCCGTTAACGCATGCTTCTTCGCTCCTATGGCACTCCGAGGTGTTACTGACGGGGGACATCTGGACTTTTACTTGAGGCCTGGGGGCGGGGGGGTGGGGGGGTGGGTGGGGGGGGGGCTCACAATTCTTTGGTCGGCGAGCTCCGGAGTGCTCTTGCTGAAGCTCCCAGCAAGGAACTGAGAGCGGCAGGCCTCACACGAGTACACTCAGACGGCTTCCGTCACGAGTAAACTCAGGCCTCTTATGTGAGGCCTTTCCGGCAGCAAAGAGAAGGTGGGCGCGAGGAGTGTGCTTCAGGCAGCTTAGGACCCGCCACTGTCTCGTCTACCACGGAGGGGAATAAGGTTTGCCCAGGGTCGCCCAGTTTCAAAGCGGAGCTCACGTAGTTATCCTCAGTGGTTTCTGATTACCTCAAGGAAACCCACGGGAGGAACAGGGCCCTTCCATGGAGGCCCTTTTGGGCACAGGGACCTCTGCGTGGGATCTAGTGGGTAAGTATGGCAGTACCTTAGGTAGGCCTCAGTGACCAAGGCTGTCGTCTGGCTCATGCCTTAGCTGTGTTAAGTGTGGACAACGTGCTGGTCCTCAGGCTGGGCCCACAGCCTAGCTTTCGCTTCTGTGAGAGTGCTGTCCCGAGTCCCCTCCTGGAGCCAGTCGTCAGCACGGTGCCTTTTGGCACTGCAGTTGTCTTTCAGTCAAGGAGGCCGTGCGACTGGCAGAGGGAGCCTGCGCAGCACTGCCTTCGCGAGGCTCTTTGACGACTGGGGCGCTCAACCCGGGCAAGCCGGAGAGCGGTACGTTGCCCTTGCTATGAATGTGAAGCGCTTTCTCCAGGGGCCTGTTTAGGCTAAGGTCCCTCAGAAGCCAGGAGCCGCCGTTCCGGCACGGAGAGAAGTCATCCTGCGAAATTGGCGAACGAGCTCCTATCCTGTGTGCCCCCAGGAGCGTCGCGGGGTTGAGGCACTCCGTGGTGGAGTATGGCCTCATGGAAACCACCGCACACCCAACTCCCCCGGCGTGAAACACTGGAACTTACCTTGAGGCCTGAGGTCACCTTTCGTTCGGCCGGAGCTGAACCTGGGGTGCCGTGGGAGGAGTTCCTAGAAAGGGATTGCCCGCACGGTTTTCGCTTTGCGAGAACACGCAGCCTCGGCCCACGACGACAATCCTGCCGTGCAGAGACGCCGGGCCGCTAGTGCTGTTCAGGCAGCTTTGAAGCCAAGCGCAAGGCGCCTCCAAACGGGGAGAAAGCGTACTCTCCCCTCGGCGTCCCACGTTCAAGCTGAATGACGCAGCATGTTTCTCGGAAGGCTCTGCCGAGCTATCTAGTACAAGGGAGAGAGTGCCTGCCTCCGCTGAGAAAGGTTTCGACGTGGGGATTGCTGGACGTGAGGAAGAGCGTTCCCCAGGCCGTGCAAAGTTGAGGCTTTGGTGGTTCTGGATGGTCCCAAGGGCCCAGAATTGTCCCTGGGAAAGCCGTCCTCTTTTTCCTTCTCCGGCTGGAAGTAAACAGCTGGCAACCGACTGCCGTACGCAGACGTCCTGGGGGAGCCCGCCGGTTTCATTTGGGACGCACACTGGTGTCTCACAGAAGAGCCCAAATTCCTACCTGGGGGCACACCAGCATGGAATGTAAGGCTGTTTGCAACTGCGTAGCCTGAGGCCGTTGGAAGGCCGTACAGTCGAGAGCTTTCGAGCGAACAGGGCAGCGCTTCGCCATCGTCGTTGCACGTTCACGGAGCTTAATCAAACGAATGCATTTACTTCCTGTGGCTCAAACGCAACAGAGGAGTCGGAAGGCATACAGTGCCCTCTGACAGTTGTTACAACGAACGTGAGTGCACAGTGTCTCGTGAACTAAATCCCTAGCACTGTTGAAGCATTCCGTTAACGCATGCTTCTTCGCTCCTATGGCACTCCGAGGTGTTACTGACGGGGGACATCTGGACTTTTACTTGAGGCCTGGGGGCGGGGGGGTGGGGGGGTGGGTGGGGGTGGGGCTCACAATTCTTTGGTCGGCGAGCTCCGGAGTGCTCTTGCTGAAGCTCCCAGCAAGGAACTGAGAGCGGCAGGCCTCACACGAGTACACTCAGACGGCTTCCGTCACGAGTAAACTCAGGCCTCTTTTGTGAGGCCTTTCCGGCAGCAAAGAGAAGGTGGGCGCGAGGAGTGTGCTTCAGGCAGCTTAGGACCCGCCACTGTCTCGTCTACCACGGAGGGGAATAAGGTTTGCCCAGGGTCGCCCAGTTTCAAAGCGGAGCTCACGTAGTTATCCTCAGTGGTTTCTGATTACCTCAAGGAAACCCACGGGAGGAACAGGGCCCTTCCATGGAGGCCCTTTTGGGCACAGGGACCTCTGCGTGGGATCTAGTGGGTAAGTATGGCAGTACCTTAGGTAGGCCTCAGTGACCAAGGCTGTCGTCTGGCTCATGCCTTAGCTGTGTTAAGTGTGGACAACGTGCTGGTCCTCAGGCTGGGCCCACAGCCTAGCTTTCGCTTCTGTGAGAGTGCTGTCCCGAGTCCCCTCCTGGAGCCAGTCGTCAGCACGGTGCCTTTTGGCACTGCAGTTGTCTTTCAGTCAAGGAGGCCGTGCGACTGGCAGAGGGAGCCTGCGCAGCACTGCCTTCGCGAGGCTCTTTGACGACTGGGGCGCTCAACCCGGGCAAGCCGGAGAGCGGTACGTTGCCCTTGCTATGAATGTGAAGCGCTTTCTCCAGGGGCCTGTTTAGGCTAAGGTCCCTCAGAAGCCAGGAGCCGCCGTTCCGGCACGGAGAGAAGTCATCCTGCGAAATTGGCGAACGAGCTCCTATCCTGTGTGCCCCCAGGAGCGTCGCGGGGTTGAGGCACTCCGTGGTGGAGTATGGCCTCATGGAAACCACCGCACACCCAACTCCCCCGGCGTGAAACACTGGAACTTACCTTGAGGCCTGAGGTCACCTTTCGTTCGGCCGGAGCTGAACCTGGGGTGCCGTGGGAGGAGTTCCTAGAAAGGGATTGCCCGCACGGTTTTCGCTTTGCGAGAACACGCAGCCTCGGCCCACGACGACAATCCTGCCGTGCAGAGACGCCGGGCCGCTAGTGCTGTTCAGGCAGCTTTGAAGCCAAGCGCAAGGCGCCTCCAAACGGGGAGAAAGCGTACTCTCCCCTCGGCGTCCCACGTTCAAGCTGAATGACGCAGCATGTTTCTCGGAAGGCTCTGCCGAGCTATCTAGTACAAGGGAGAGAGTGCCTGCCTCCGCTGAGAAAGGTTTCGACGTGGGGATTGCTGGACGTGAGGAAGAGCGTTCCCCAGGCCGTGCAAAGTTGAGGCTTTGGTGGTTCTGGATGGTCCCAAGGGCCCAGAATTGTCCCTGGGAAAGCCGTCCTCTTTTTCCTTCTCCGGCTGGAAGTAAACAGCTGGCAACCGACTGCCGTACGCAGACGTCCTGGGGGAGCCCGCCGGTTTCATTTGGGACGCACACTGGTGTCTCACAGAAGAGCCCAAATTCCTACCTGGGGGCACACCAGCATGGAATGTAAGGCTGTTTGCAACTGCGTAGCCTGAGGCCGTTGGAAGGCCGTACAGTCGAGAGCTTTCGAGCGAACAGGGCAGCGCTTCGCCATCGTCGTTGCACGTTCACGGAGCTTAATCAAACGAATGCATTTACTTCCTGTGGCTCAAACGCAACAGAGGAGTCGGAAGGCATACAGTGCCCTCTGACAGTTGTTACAACGAACGTGAGTGCACAGTGTCTCGTGAACTAAATCCCTAGCACTGTTGAAGCATTCCGTTAACGCATGCTTCTTCGCTCCTATGGCACTCCGAGGTGTTACTGACGGGGGACATCTGGACTTTTACTTGAGGCCTGGGGGCGGGGGGGTGGGGGGGTGGGTGGGGGGGGGGCTCACAATTCTTTGGTCGGCGAGCTCCGGAGTGCTCTTGCTGAAGCTCCCAGCAAGGAACTGAGAGCGGCAGGCCTCACACGAGTACACTCAGACGGCTTCCGTCACGAGTAAACTCAGGCCTCTTATGTGAGGCCTTTCCGGCAGCAAAGAGAAGGTGGGCGCGAGGAGTGTGCTTCAGGCAGCTTAGGACCCGCCACTGTCTCGTCTACCACGGAGGGGAATAAGGTTTGCCCAGGGTCGCCCAGTTTCAAAGCGGAGCTCACGTAGTTATCCTCAGTGGTTTCTGATTACCTCAAGGAAACCCACGGGAGGAACAGGGCCCTTCCATGGAGGCCCTTTTGGGCACAGGGACCTCTGCGTGGGATCTAGTGGGTAAGTATGGCAGTACCTTAGGTAGGCCTCAGTGACCAAGGCTGTCGTCTGGCTCATGCCTTAGCTGTGTTAAGTGTGGACAACGTGCTGGTCCTCAGGCTGGGCCCACAGCCTAGCTTTCGCTTCTGTGAGAGTGCTGTCCCGAGTCCCCTCCTGGAGCCAGTCGTCAGCACGGTGCCTTTTGGCACTGCAGTTGTCTTTCAGTCAAGGAGGCCGTGCGACTGGCAGAGGGAGCCTGCGCAGCACTGCCTTCGCGAGGCTCTTTGACGACTGGGGCGCTCAACCCGGGCAAGCCGGAGAGCGGTACGTTGCCCTTGCTATGAATGTGAAGCGCTTTCTCCAGGGCCCTGTTTAGGCTAAGGTCCCTCAGAAGCCAGGAGCCGCCGTTCCGGCACGGAGAGAAGTCATCCTGCGAAATTGGCGAACGAGCTCCTATCCTGTGTGCCCCCAGGAGCGTCGCGGGGTTGAGGCACTCCGTGGTGGAGTATGGCCTCATGGAAACCACCGCACACCCAACTCCCCCGGCGTGAAACACTGGAACTTACCTTGAGGCCTGAGGTCACCTTTCGTTCGGCCGGAGCTGAACCTGGGGTGCCGTGGGAGGAGTTCCTAGAAAGGGATTGCCCGCACGGTTTTCGCTTTGCGAGAACACGCAGCCTCGGCCCACGACGACAATCCTGCCGTGCAGAGACGCCGGGCCGCTAGTGCTGTTCAGGCAGCTTTGAAGCCAAGCGCAAGGCGCCTCCAAACGGGGAGAAAGCGTACTCTCCCCTCGGCGTCCCACGTTCAAGCTGAATGACGCAGCATGTTTCTCGGAAGGCTCTGCCGAGCTATCTAGTACAAGGGAGAGAGTGCCTGCCTCCGCTGAGAAAGGTTTCGACGTGGGGATTGCTGGACGTGAGGAAGAGCGTTCCCCAGGCCGTGCAAAGTTGAGGCTTTGGTGGTTCTGGATGGTCCCAAGGGCCCAGAATTGTCCCTGGGAAAGCCGTCCTCTTTTTCCTTCTCCGGCTGGAAGTAAACAGCTGGCAACCGACTGCCGTACGCAGACGTCCTGGGGGAGCCCGCCGGTTTCATTTGGGACGCACACTGGTGTCTCACAGAAGAGCCCAAATTCCTACCTGGGGGCACACCAGCATGGAATGTAAGGCTGTTTGCAACTGCGTAGCCTGAGGCCGTTGGAAGGCCGTACAGTCGAGAGCTTTCGAGCGAACAGGGCAGCGCTTCGCCATCGTCGTTGCACGTTCACGGAGCTTAATCAAACGAATGCATTTACTTCCTGTGGCTCAAACGCAACAGAGGAGTCGGAAGGCATACAGTGCCCTCTGACAGTTGTTACAACGAACGTGAGTGCACAGTGTCTCGTGAACTAAATCCCTAGCACTGTTGAAGCATTCCGTTAACGCATGCTTCTTCGCTCCTATGGCACTCCGAGGTGTTACTGACGGGGGACATCTGGACTTTTACTTGAGGCCTGGGGGCGGGGGGGTGGGGGGGTGGGTGGGGGGGGGGCTCACAATTCTTTGGTCGGCGAGCTCCGGAGTGCTCTTGCTGAAGCTCCCAGCAAGGAACTGAGAGCGGCAGGCCTCACACGAGTACACTCAGACGGCTTCCGTCACGAGTAAACTCAGGCCTCTTATGTGAGGCCTTTCCGGCAGCAAAGAGAAGGTGGGCGCGAGGAGTGTGCTTCAGGCAGCTTAGGACCCGCCACTGTCTCGTCTACCACGGAGGGGAATAAGGTTTGCCCAGGGTCGCCCAGTTTCAAAGCGGAGCTCACGTAGTTATCCTCAGTGGTTTCTGATTACCTCAAGGAAACCCACGGGAGGAACAGGGCCCTTCCATGGAGGCCCTTTTGGGCACAGGGACCTCTGCGTGGGATCTAGTGGGTAAGTATGGCAGTACCTTAGGTAGGCCTCAGTGACCAAGGCTGTCGTCTGGCTCATGCCTTAGCTGTGTTAAGTGTGGACAACGTGCTGGTCCTCAGGCTGGGCCCACAGCCTAGCTTTCGCTTCTGTGAGAGTGCTGTCCCGAGTCCCCTCCTGGAGCCAGTCGTCAGCACGGTGCCTTTTGGCACTGCAGTTGTCTTTCAGTCAAGGAGGCCGTGCGACTGGCAGAGGGAGCCTGCGCAGCACTGCCTTCGCGAGGCTCTTTGACGACTGGGGCGCTCAACCCGGGCAAGCCGGAGAGCGGTACGTTGCCCTTGCTATGAATGTGAAGCGCTTTCTCCAGGGCCCTGTTTAGGCTAAGGTCCCTCAGAAGCCAGGAGCCGCCGTTCCGGCACGGAGAGAAGTCATCCTGCGAAATTGGCGAACGAGCTCCTATCCTGTGTGCCCCCAGGAGCGTCGCGGGGTTGAGGCACTCCGTGGTGGAGTATGGCCTCATGGAAACCACCGCACACCCAACTCCCCCGGCGTGAAACACTGGAACTTACCTTGAGGCCTGAGGTCACCTTTCGTTCGGCCGGAGCTGAACCTGGGGTGCCGTGGGAGGAGTTCCTAGAAAGGGATTGCCCGCACGGTTTTCGCTTTGCGAGAACACGCAGCCTCGGCCCACGACGACAATCCTGCCGTGCAGAGACGCCGGGCCGCTAGTGCTGTTCAGGCAGCTTTGAAGCCAAGCGCAAGGCGCCTCCAAACGGGGAGAAAGCGTACTCTCCCCTCGGCGTCCCACGTTCAAGCTGAATGACGCAGCATGTTTCTCGGAAGGCTCTGCCGAGCTATCTAGTACAAGGGAGAGAGTGCCTGCCTCCGCTGAGAAAGGTTTCGACGTGGGGATTGCTGGACGTGAGGAAGAGCGTTCCCCAGGCCGTGCAAAGTTGAGGCTTTGGTGGTTCTGGATGGTCCCAAGGGCCCAGAATTGTCCCTGGGAAAGCCGTCCTCTTTTTCCTTCTCCGGCTGGAAGTAAACAGCTGGCAACCGACTGCCGTACGCAGACGTCCTGGGGGAGCCCGCCGGTTTCATTTGGGACGCACACTGGTGTCTCACAGAAGAGCCCAAATTCCTACCTGGGGGCACACCAGCATGGAATGTAAGGCTGTTTGCAACTGCGTAGCCTGAGGCCGTTGGAAGGCCGTACAGTCGAGAGCTTTCGAGCGAACAGGGCAGCGCTTCGCCATCGTCGTTGCACGTTCACGGAGCTTAATCAAACGAATGCATTTACTTCCTGTGGCTCAAACGCAACAGAGGAGTCGGAAGGCATACAGTGCCCTCTGACAGTTGTTACAACGAGCGTGAGTGCACAGTGTCTCGTGAACTAAATCCCTAGCACTGTTGAAGCATTCCGTTAACGCATGCTTCTTCGCTCCTATGGCACTCCGAGGTGTTACTGACGGGGGACATCTGGACTTTTACTTGAGGCCTGGGGGCGGGGGGGGTGGGGGGGTGGGTGGGGGGGGGCTCACAATTCTTTGGTCGGCGAGCTCCGGAGTGCTCTTGCTGAAGCTCCCAGCAAGGAACTGAGAGCGGCAGGCCTCACACGAGTACACTCAGACGGCTTCCGTCACGAGTAAACTCAGGCCTCTTATGTGAGGCCTTTCCGGCAGCAAAGAGAAGGTGGGCGCGAGGAGTGTGCTTCAGGCAGCTTAGGACCCGCCACTGTCTCGTCTACCACGGAGGGGAATAAGGTTTGCCCAGGGTCGCCCAGTTTCAAAGCGGAGCTCACGTAGTTATCCTCAGTGGTTTCTGATTACCTCAAGGAAACCCACGGGAGGAACAGGGCCCTTCCATGGAGGCCCTTTTGGGCACAGGGACCTCTGCGTGGGATCTAGTGGGTAAGTATGGCAGTACCTTAGGTAGGCCTCAGTGACCAAGGCTGTCGTCTGGCTCATGCCTTAGCTGTGTTAAGTGTGGACAACGTGCTGGTCCTCAGGCTGGGCCCACAGCCTAGCTTTCGCTTCTGTGAGAGTGCTGTCCCGAGTCCCCTCCTGGAGCCAGTCGTCAGCACGGTGCCTTTTGGCACTGCAGTTGTCTTTCAGTCAAGGAGGCCGTGCGACTGGCAGAGGGAGCCTGCGCAGCACTGCCTTCGCGAGGCTCTTTGACGACTGGGGCGCTCAACCCGGGCAAGCCGGAGAGCGGTACGTTGCCCTTGCTATGAATGTGAAGCGCTTTCTCCAGGGGCCTGTTTAGGCTAAGGTTCCTCAGAAGCCAGGAGCCGCCGTTCCGGCACGGAGAGAAGTCATCCTGCGAAATTGGCGAACGAGCTCCTATCCTGTGTGCCCCCAGGAGCGTCGCGGGGTTGAGGCACTCCGTGGTGGAGTATGGCCTCATGGAAACCACCGCACACCCAACTCCCCCGGCGTGAAACACTGGAACTTACCTTGAGGCCTGAGGTCACCTTTCGTTCGGCCGGAGCTGAACCTGGGGTGCCGTGGGAGGAGTTCCTAGAAAGGGATTGCCCGCACGGTTTTCGCTTTGCGAGAACACGCAGCCTCGGCCCACGACGACAATCCTGCCGTGCAGAGACGCCGGGCCGCTAGTGCTGTTCAGGCAGCTTTGAAGCCAAGCGCAAGGCGCCTCCAAACGGGGAGAAAGCGTACTCTCCCCTCGGCGTCCCACGTTCAAGCTGAATGACGCAGCATGTTTCTCGGAAGGCTCTGCCGAGCTATCTAGTACAAGGGAGAGAGTGCCTGCCTCCGCTGAGAAAGGTTTCGACGTGGGGATTGCTGGACGTGAGGAAGAGCGTTCCCCAGGCCGTGCAAAGTTGAGGCTTTGGTGGTTCTGGATGGTCCCAAGGGCCCAGAATTGTCCCTGGGAAAGCCGTCCTCTTTTTCCTTCTCCGGCTGGAAGTAAACAGCTGGCAACCGACTGCCGTACGCAGACGTCCTGGGGGAGCCCGCCGGTTTCATTTGGGACGCACACTGGTGTCTCACAGAAGAGCCCAAATTCCTACCTGGGGGCACACCAGCATGGAATGTAAGGCTGTTTGCAACTGCGTAGCCTGAGGCCGTTGGAAGGCCGTACAGTCGAGAGCTTTCGAGCGAACAGGGCAGCGCTTCGCCATCGTCGTTGCACGTTCACGGAGCTTAATCAAACGAATGCATTTACTTCCTGTGGCTCAAACGCAACAGAGGAGTCGGAAGGCATACAGTGCCCTCTGACAGTTGTTACAACGAGCGTGAGTGCACAGTGTCTCGTGAACTAAATCCCTAGCACTGTTGAAGCATTCCGTTAACGCATGCTTCTTCGCTCCTATGGCACTCCGAGGTGTTACTGACGGGGGACATCTGGACTTTTACTTGAGGCCTGGGGGCGGGGGGGGGTGGGGGGTGGTGGGTGGGGGGGGGCTCACAATTCTTTGGTCGGCGAGCTCCGGAGTGCTCTTGCTGAAGCTCCCAGCAAGGAACTGAGAGCGGCAGGCCTCACACGAGTACACTCAGACGGCTTCCGTCACGAGTAAACTCAGGCCTCTTATGTGAGGCCTTTCCGGCAGCAAAGAGAAGGTGGGGCGCGAGGAGTGTGCTTCAGGCAGCTTAGGACCCGCCACTGTCTCGTCTACCACGGAGGGGAATAAGGTTTGCCCAGGGTCGCCCAGTTTCAAAGCGGAGCTCACGTAGTTATCCTCAGTGGTTTCTGATTACCTCAAGGAAACCCACGGGAGGAACAGGGCCCTTCCATGGAGGCCCTTTTGGGCACAGGGACCTCTGCGTGGGATCTAGTGGGTAAGTATGGCAGTACCTTAGGTAGGCCTCAGTGACCAAGGCTGTCGTCTGGCTCATGCCTTAGCTGTGTTAAGTGTGGACAACGTGCTGGTCCTCAGGCTGGGCCCACAGCCTAGCTTTCGCTTCTGTGAGAGTGCTGTCCCGAGTCCCCTCCTGGAGCCAGTCGTCAGCACGGTGCCTTTTGGCACTGCAGTTGTCTTTCAGTCAAGGAGGCCGTGCGACTGGCAGAGGGAGCCTGCGCAGCACTGCCTTCGCGAGGCTCTTTGACGACTGGGGCGCTCAACCCGGGCAAGCCGGAGAGCGGTACGTTGCCCTTGCTATGAATGTGAAGCGCTTTCTCCAGGGGCCTGTTTAGGCTAAGGTTCCTCAGAAGCCAGGAGCCGCCGTTCCGGCACGGAGAGAAGTCATCCTGCGAAATTGGCGAACGAGCTCCTATCCTGTGTGCCCCCAGGAGCGTCGCGGGGTTGAGGCACTCCGTGGTGGAGTATGGCCTCATGGAAACCACCGCACACCCAACTCCCCCGGCGTGAAACACTGGAACTTACCTTGAGGCCTGAGGTCACCTTTCGTTCGAGCCGGAGCTGAACCTGGGGTGCCGTGGGAGGAGTTCCTAGAAAGGGATTGCCCGCACGGTTTTCGCTTTGCGAGAACACGCAGCCTCGGCCCACGACGACAATCCTGCCGTGCAGAGACGCCGGGCCGCTAGTGCTGTTCAGGCAGCTTTGAAGCCAAGCGCAAGGCGCCTCCAAACGGGGAGAAAGCGTACTCTCCCCTCGGCGTCCCACGTTCAAGCTGAATGACGCAGCATGTTTCTCGGAAGGCTCTGCCGAGCTATCTAGTACAAGGGAGAGAGTGCCTGCCTCCGCTGAGAAAGGTTTCGACGTGGGGATTGCTGGACGTGAGGAAGAGCGTTCCCCAGGCCGTGCAAAGTTGAGGCTTTGGTGGTTCTGGATGGTCCCAAGGGCCCAGAATTGTCCCTGGGAAAGCCGTCCTCTTTTTCCTTCTCCGGCTGGAAGTAAACAGCTGGCAACCGACTGCCGTACGCAGACGTCCTGGGGGAGCCCGCCGGTTTCATTTGGGACGCACACTGGTGTCTCACAGAAGAGCCCAAATTCCTACCTGGGGGCACACCAGCATGGAATGTAAGGCTGTTTGCAACTGCGTAGCCTGAGGCCGTTGGAAGGCCGTACAGTCGAGAGCTTTCGAGCGAACAGGGCAGCGCTTCGCCATCGTCGTTGCACGTTCACGGAGCTTAATCAAACGAATGCATTTACTTCCTGTGGCTCAAACGCAACAGAGGAGTCGGAAGGCATACAGTGCCCTCTGACAGTTGTTACAACGAGCGTGAGTGCACAGTGTCTCG